>NC_047159.1:371521-389021 GCF_009819705.1 Hippoglossus hippoglossus | reverse complement strand
GTGTGTGTTTGTGAGTGTGTGTTTGTGAGTTTGTGAGTGTGAGTGAGTGTGTGTGTTTGTGAGTGTGTGTTTGTGAGTGTGTTTGTGAGTGTGTGTGTGAATTTGTGAGTGTGAGTGAGTGTGTGTGTGAGTTTGTGTTTGTGAGTGTGTGTGTGAGTGTGTGTGTGAGTTTGTGTTTGTGAGTGTGTGTGTGAGTGTGTGTTTGTGAGTGTGTGTGTGTGAGTGTGTGTGTGTGTGAGTTTGTGTTTGTGAGTGTGTGTGTGAGTTTGTGAGTGTGTGTGAGAGTGAGTGAGTGTGTGAGTGTGTGAGTGTGTGTGTGTGTGTGTGTGTGTGTGTTTGAGTTTAGCAGCTACTTTGATCTGTTAATGTTGGTTTTTGGCTGCAGGCTAAACTCATCACACACACACACACCAGAGATTGTGTGTGTGATGTCTTCATCGTCTCTGTGTCAGTGGGGGACGATGATTGACAGCTCCCATCAGGACCCCGCCTCCCTACTGCTACATCAATTACTCCACATGTCTCACTTTCACTGACTGTATATAAAGATGATCAGTGACTGTATATAAAGAGGATCACTGACTGTATATAAAGATGATCAGTGACTGTATATAAAGATGATCAGTGACTGTATATAAAGAGGATCAGTGACTGTATATAAAGAGGATCACTGACTGTATATAAAGATGATCAGTGACTGTATATAAAGATGATCAGTGACTGTATATAAAGATGATCAGTGACTGTATATAAAGAGGATCACTGACTGTATATAAAGATGATCAGTGACTGTATATAAAGATGATCAGTGACTGTATATAAAGAGGATCAGTGACTGTATATAAAGACCATCACTGACTGTATATAAAGACCATCAGTGACTGTATATAAAGACCATCACTGACTGTATATAAAGACCATCAGTGACTGTATATAAAGACCATCAGTGACTGTATATAAAGAGGATCAGTGACTGTATATAAAGACCATCAGTGACTGTATATAAAGACCATCAGTGACTGTATATAAAGATGATCAGTGACTGTATATAAAGATGATCAGTGACTGTATATAAAGACCATCAGTGACTGTATATAAAGACCATCACTGACTGTATATAAAGATCAGGTCTCAATCTTTTATGTAAAATGCCTTGAGACAATGTACGTTTTGAATTGGTGCTATATATATATTTTACACCTGTAAACTCTGTTCCCTAACAAACAGCTGGTGAACTTTAGAGACCAAACGCAGAGAGAAAAGTTCAACATGTTGATGTGAAGCTGATCATGTGTCTGTGTTCACCGTCGACAAAAAACAACATTTCAGAGGAAACAACACAATGACACACCGACACACACACACACTCTGTCAGTCATACACAGTGTCAGTGCTGCTGCTCCTGTCGTCTGTCTTCAGCCTGTCAGGCAGCACTGAGGGAATCGCTTGTTTCACACAGAGGATCTATTCAGATTTAATGTCACATTATAAAGAGCTGAACGTCTCTCACTCCTTCACCAACCTCATTTTAAATCTGAACATTTCAAGAGTTTAAAACCTGCAGAGAAACAACAGAACACTCTGTGTGTGTGTGTTTTACAGGGCTGGGTTCTGGAGGGAATCCCTCAGACTCGTCTTCAGGCTCTGACTCTTCAACAGGCCGGAGTCGTCCCTGATCACGTTGGTGAGAAGAAAACTATCAAATGCACAATTTGTACAGTTTATACAGTCACTGAAACACACTGTCTGTGTGTGTGTGTCAGTGATACTGGAGGCTTCTGATGATGTGTTGTTGGAGAGGAGGGAGGGGAAGCTGGTCGACCCACTGACAGGAGGTGAGTCAGTTTATGTAAATGTATGTATGTCTTTGTGTTTTATGTGTATTTGTGTGTTTATATGTGTGTGTAATGGAGTTACATTCGTGAGCTCTGCACACTTCTGTGGCCCACAATGCACCTGGCTCTCTGGATTGTCCAACATGAGACATCTGTGGACGTCTCAATGTATCTCTTTACAATGATTATGTATGACATCACTTCCTGCAGACGTGTACCATCAGACTTTCATCTGGCAGGCCAATGACATCATCGCCCAGCGTCTGGAGAAGGGGCGGGGCCCATCAGAGACGCAGTACCTAGCTGAGCTGCAGCGTTTCCGCGGCGAGGTCACAGGTCTTAGATCAGCCTATCAGCACGTCCTGAAGATCATCAACAGTGACCAACCACACGCTGACGTCTACCAACAAGGTTCAGACTCACAAAACAACCAATCACACGCTGACGTTACATTTCATTTAGCTGAAGCTTTTATCCAAAGCGACTCACAATAAGTGCATCAACCCCGAGGGAACAAACCAGAACAACAAGAATCAATGGGGTGTGAGGTTTGACCATGTCCTGGATGTAGACTGGACCCGATCCGTTCGCAGCACGGTACCAAGTACTAGAGTCTTGAAACGGATGTGGGCAGCTACTGGTAACCAGTGAAGGGAGCGGAGGAGTGTGAGTGAACTCAGGTTGAAGACCAGTGGAGCTGCTGCTTCCTGGATGAGCTGCAGAGGTCGGATGGCAGCAGCAGGTAGACCTGCCAGGAGGGGGGGGGCAGTAGTCTAGGTGTGAAGCTGCTCAGAGACAGCAAGGAGGACAGTCTCAGTCGAGTGGCCTTGAAACCAGACTGGTGAGGGTCAAGAAGGTTGTTGTGGTGGAGATGGGAGGAGAGTTGATTAAAGATCGCTCGCTCAGAGCTGTGGAAACAAAGGGAAGAAGAGAGACAGGTCTGTAGTGGTTTACTTCAGACGGGTCGAGGGGGGGGGGGGGGGTTTCTTCAGGAGAGGGTTTACTCTTGCCTCCTTCAGAGAGTTAGGGAAACAGCCAGTTGACAGGGAAGTGTTGATAAGATGGGTGAGAAAAGGAAGAAGGTCAGGAGCGATAGACTGGAGAATGTGAGATGGGGTCAAGGGGGCAGGTGGTCGGGGGGGCGGAGGTTACCAAGGTAAGAACTTGATTGGGAGACGGGGGGGGGGGTGAAAGAGGAAAGTGAAGGGGATGAAGATGATTGAAGTGTAGTTATAGAAGGAGGATTAGAGAATGAGGAGCGTAGGTCATCTATCTTTTTTGTAAAGTAGTTGACAAAGTGGCTTGGTAGAAGGGGGGGACTGGGGGGGGTCAAGGAGGTTGGAAAAGATGGAGAAGAGTTTTTTGGGGTTTGAGAATGAGGATTGAATTGTAGTTTGGTAAAAAGAGCTTTTGGCTGCAGAACTGGAGACAGAGAAAGAAAAGAGAGGAGACTGATCAGTGAGCAGCTCGTCAGGGTGTTTAGATCTTCACCATTTCCTTTGTGATGCTCACATAGTGGCTCGGTCGGCTCGAGTCAGACGGAGCTGGGGAGGACTTGGGCTCCGGCCTGAAGTAAGAGGACAGAGAGA
This sequence comes from Hippoglossus hippoglossus, assembly GCF_009819705.1. Taxonomy (NCBI): domain Eukaryota; kingdom Metazoa; phylum Chordata; class Actinopteri; order Pleuronectiformes; family Pleuronectidae; genus Hippoglossus; species Hippoglossus hippoglossus. Next base: position 385,597 of record NC_047159.1, on the reverse strand, counting down.
GTCAAGAGAGGAGGACAGAGTAGAAAGGAGACAGTCTGTGGCAGAGTTAGGATGCATGAGTGAGAAGGAGTCAGTGGAAGGGAGATAAACCAGAGGAGGAGGGAGAGAGGGAGCAGGTACAGAGTCTGTTGATGTGGTCGGGTTGTCAGTTTGAGAGAGTCAGAGATATAGAAGTGGTCAGAGACATGAAGTAGGATTACAGTGAGGTTAGAGGTAGAGCAGTTTCTGGGAGGACTGAGCGATCGAGCATTAGACATGGACCATGTAGATGGTTCTCAGAAGCAACGCATTCACTCTCTGCATGTCACTATATTTGGCCAATCAGACACACACTGACTCATAGTGAGACTGACACACACTGATACTAACACACACTCACAATTTGTGTTTAACACACGTATGTTTGACTCGAAAATATGATAATATTCTGATAAACAGTTTCAGTCATTTGTAAATTTCTCACTGACGCTTGTGTTTTCTCTAAACGAATGAACTCTGTGTGTGTTTGTTGTCTCAGTGCTGGCTTTTGTCCGGACTCGACATCGCTCCAGGACTCCTAGAATCCTCCTGCTGGGTCCACCTGGGTCGGGGAAGAGTCACCAGGCCAGACTGCTGTCAGAGAAATACAAGATGCTGGATGGTAGGCGCACACACACACACGCACGCACACGCACACACACACACACACACACACACACTCAAACTCCTCTCTCTCAGTGTGTTGTGATCAGCTGATCAGCTCCGCAGCAGCTGATGGTTCAAGCCTTGGAGAAAAGATTCAATCATATCTGGATGATGAACAACCAGGTAACACACACACACACACACACACACACACACACAATAGATGAAATAAATAAATGAGTCTTTGGGAAGTGATCTGACTCGTTTACTCATCATACCTTGAGTAAACGACATTGCCCTGTCGCTGCAGCTCCAGACGACCTGGTGCTGCAGGTTCTGGAGCGACATCTGAGCCAAGTAGACTTTAGCAGCAGAGGCTGGATCCTGCACGGGTTCCCCCGAGACCTGCAGGGGGCGCTGAGGCTGCAGGAGTCCCAGCACCAGCCCAACAGGTACTGCATGTACATCTACTTATACTACTAATACTACCAGCAGTATCTATATATTACATATCCTGCGATCAGACAGAGGTCGGACAGTTTGATGAGACGGCCTTCTTCCCTCTGAAGAACAAACGGACCAATCACAGCCTGTCACTGACACGTCAGGTTTGACCAGCGTTTAACCCTCGATGCTACGTGCTAACAGCTGATAAATGATGTCATCCTCTTCCCCTCAGAGTTTTCTTCCTGGAGCTGACGGACGACGTCTGTGTGGAGAGAATCAGTCTGAGAGCGACAGACCCAGTGAGCGGAGAAAGGTCAGTCCAAACCAAACAAGACCAGGACCCTTAGTCTGATCTTCATCCATGTCCAGGACCAGAACTCTGACCCATGACCAGGACCAGGACTCTGACTGCATCTTTCTCCTGCAGGTTTCACGCTGTGACTCGACCGGCTCTGAGCTCTGAGATCCAGAACAGACTGGAGACCAGACCAGAGGACAGAACTCACACTGTGACACACACTCTGAACCAGTGCAGGACACACACTGCTGCTCTGCAGGTACCACACACACTAGAGATGCACAGTTTACAGTTGTATCAATGAACTCATGGTTGATTTGTGGCTCGGTGTGTAGCGTCGTAAAAGTTAACATTTCTGATTAATAGTGGAAATATGCATTATACATCATTAATATGTAAAATATGAATTACATTCTCTAAAATGTAAAATGTAAACCTTTTGTGCAGCTTGTAATTCCTAGTCAATGAAAACATAGGGCTGTGTTTTTGTTGTGCTAAGGTGCAAAGGGCAGTTAAATGTCCCGTGTGCAGAGAGACTCTGACAGGATGCTCATCTAGAAACAGGGAGATTGAGATGAACTGGGAGAACCTCACATACTTTAATACTTTGATCCTTTAAGTAGCTTTATCCTGTGAAATTAATATTTATTTGGGGGACAAATAGTTTCCAGATTTACCTTGTGACAGCCCCCCCTCTCTCTCTGGGACTCGAACACTCACCACAGTGACTCTTCACTGTTAGAAGTGACTCTCCTCAAAGGGAAGGATAAGGGAAGTTTAAATCAACGTCTGGTTGGTGAAGTGGATCTCAGCCTCTAACTCACCCAGTACATCTCAATCTCTCCGACTCATCCTGTCACCAGAACACCAAATCACTCAGTCACGTTCCTGAAAATAGGTCCACGTGTTTTTATTGTTTTATTATACAAAAACATCAAAACATATTGATCCAGAGCACAGAATATAGAAATATTATTGTGTTTCAATCACTCTGTGTGTGTGTGTGTGTGTGTCAGTCTGTCTATCCAGATGTGGTTCTCATTGATGCTGATCAGGATCCTCACTCTGTGTTTGAGGCTCTGGAGAGCAGATTAAATTCTGTCTGAGAAGAGGACTCACCCAGACTCACCCGGACTCATCTGGACTCACCCGGACTCACCCGGACTCACCCGGACTCACCCGGACTCACCTGGACTCACCCGGACTCACCCGGACTCATCTGGACTCACCCGGACTCACCCGGACTCATCTGGACTCACCCGGACTCACCTGGACTCACCCGGACTCATCCGGACTCACCCGGACTCATCTGGACTCACCCGGACTCACCTGGACTCACCCGGACTCACCCGGGTCACATATGTAATGTTGTTGGTTTGTTCTAAAACATAAATAACCAGTTGGTTCTGTTTTGAGTTGATCTGGTGTCTTATCAACAACATTAGCAGTAATACTAATGAGTGGCTGTGAGTGACAGCAGCTGTCGGCCGCTGCAGCGTCTCGTCTCATCTCTCTCGTCGTCAGTTTAAATCTCCGGCTGGTTTCAAAGTGAGCGTTTCGGTCTCTGACTATAATTAATCCTCGTAAGCGGCGCTCGGAGTCCCAGCGGCGGCGGGCCTGTTGGATGATTGACAGCTCTATTTTTAAGTCATTGTTGACAACAGGAAGTGCGGTGAGAAGGAAATGGAAGCTGACGGCTGCTGATGTGATGATGGACGGTTTATCCTCGTCCTGCAGAGACAAGACGCTGTCTCGCTCAGCCTCTGAGCAAATGCACCAGAATCATGTGAGGTCAGAGGGTCGTTACCTGGACTCGCCCAAAGACCTGAGGTCTTCAGGTCCGGTCAGAACTGAGTCCTGATCCAGATGGTGTGGTCCGTCCTCAGGTCCCTGTTGTCTCATGATGCTGGGACCAGGTCAGAGCCTGGTGAATCTGATGAGGGTCTGATGAGGATCAGGTCTGTGATGCCTCCTGCTCACTTTATTTATCTAATTCTGTTCATTTCTGAAATTAAATGAGGTGGAGACAGAACAGCAGATACTGCATTCACAGTATAGTTATATATATATATATATATATATATATATATATATATAGTTATATAGTTTTATATATATATATAGTTTTATATATATATATATATAGTTTTATATGTTATATATATAGTTATATAGTTTTATATATATATAGATATATATAGTGAAGTGGGGAATAGTGAGTGCCTTATGACGCAGTCTCCAAAATGGCGATCATCCATGACGCTGCTGCGCATGTGTGATCTCTGGAGGGGCGTGGCTCCAGTGACGCATCAGGAAGTGATTCTCACGTGCGTCGGTCTGTTCGGTGAGTTTAATGTTTTTACTTTTATTTCACGAGTTTAAATCTGTTTACGAACCGGAAACTGCTGCTGTTAGCATAATGCTAACGGCAACGTTATCTGCTAAAACACAACCGAGTCCGAGATACACACACCGACACACTAACACACACAAACACAGACACACAGACACACACAGCTGCTGTTCTAATAACTCACGTTTCTTCACATCAGGTGAAACTTGATCACTTGATGATAAACGTGCTAACATAAGGTCACAGTTTGTGTGTGAGGTTTAGTGTATACACGTGTGTGTGTGTCGGTGTGTGTGTGAGGTTTAGTGTATACACGTGTGTGTCGGTGTGTGTGTGAGGTTTAGTGTATACACGTGTGTGTGTGCTCTTGTACAGCTTCTTTGTGAGGACCAGTTTGAGTGTACAACCTACAAAGTGAGGACCTTTTGGCCGGTCCTCACTTTGTGACCCCCCCTTTAATCAGGGTTAGGTATTTATTTTGGATGGTGAGGGGCTAGGGAATACATTATGAGTTTACTGAGATAGCTGTACAAAGGTGTGTGTGTGTGTGTGGTAGAGCTGGTGATTAATTGAATTTCATTCACTATTATGAAAGCAAAGTAATTGATATCATTTTGTTTGAGTCTGTGATTCACACACGTGATGTAACGACTGTAAATAATAAAATAAAAATGCAAAGTAAAAAGCAGGAAGCTGCAGCTGCTTCTCACACGTTACAGACCTGCTGACCTGAGTTCACTGTACATGTTAACACGGATCACAGCCGGGACCTGAACAGAACCGGGCCCTGCACCATGAAGCAGGTTGACTTCAGGGGAACTTCAAACTTCAGTTTGGATGATTAAAGGGATAGTTCACTGAAAAATGAAAATTCATTATCGCCTCAGCACTATGGTGGAGGGGGGGAGTTGAAGTGTTTGAGTCCACAAAACACTTCTGGAGTTTCAGGGGTAAACTTTGTTATTGCAGAATCTAAAACAACTGAAGTATCTAGTGATCGATTCTTCAGACGTAATAAACAAGAGATAAAAACATAACCTGCCTCCATCCTGCTCCTGTGATGTCATCAAGTGTCCACAAGCCCGGCGTTCAAACTCCTCTAGAAACAGTCATTTACTTCATTTCCATGTTTTTAGAGTAAATGTCCTGTTCTCCTCGTCTGGAGCCACGTTCACGCATACACCGCACATGCTCTCGCCTCTATGCTCTGGCCCAAGTGCACTTGACCATATTCACGTGTTCTCACGATAGCTGTAGTTACTTCCTGTCTCTGTCTGCTGCTCCACTCTCGCCTGAATCCTGCGGAGGATTAGTTGTTCATGTTGTGTTGTTCATGTGTGAAAGACAAACTGTGGAGAAAGTCTGGACCCAATTCTCTGGAGATCCTCCACAGGACATGTCTGAAAACAATTCAGAGATTTCTAGAATCAAGTTGTGATTCAGTAATTAAACTGAAGGAGAACTGGTGCTCTCTGGAGTTTCTCTCCTTCTGGATGTAAAATCCTGAACGTTCTGTTAGTTGAGAAACTCTGAAAGTTCCTTGAACGTGACACAGATGTGACGATTGTGTGTGTGTGTGTCTCTCTCTCTCACTCAGGTGTGTGGATGATGTCATCAGTAGACGACCAGCTGTGTCTGAACATCAGCAGCAGTTTTCCCTCGGCTCCGTCTTGCAGGAGGAAACCTCTGACCGCTCAGCAGCGATGGGCCAGAGTGAGTTTGTCTGTCAAATTATTTAAGACTTGAAACAAGATGAAAATGTTTTATTGTGACCAGAATCATCACATTTGTCATGTTATGAAATGTTGAAAAGTTAAATAGTGGAGCTGAGTGAGTGAAGGCGAAACTAAATCCTGCATCTGACTGAAAGACCACACTCTGGAATAAAGAGGAAACCAACCTCCAGATGTTATCAAGCTAAAGCTCCAACACATCTGTACTGACAAAGCTTCTGATTGAAAATATGAAAAATATAAAGCTGATAAGTAATTTTATGCCACGTCTGAATGTTTTTTGTAAATAGAATAAAACTTAATTAAACCTGTTAGAGGAGCAGATACGAGGAAATGCTCTTTGTTCTTCCTGCTACTTTGAAGTCTGTGTGGTGTCTGTGAAATGATCATGTCTAGGGCAGGAAGTAGACTGATTTTATTCTGAAAGGGTATGATTGAGGCTGGTCTCAAATCGGTGTTTTTAAACCAGACGTGATTTTCACAATAAAAGCTGCTCATCTGTGAATGTTCAGAAGAAGCAGCGAGCGGAGGAGAGGAACTTTAGCTCCGCCCCAGAGAAGACGAAGCCCTCGTTCAAACAGATGAGGCTTCAGGAGGCTGACACCGAGGCTCCTCCCCCTGAAGACTTACTGGTAAACACCTGATCATCATTTGTTCATTTGTTTATCGCAACATTCAACAACGTTAGCGCATGTTTTCCTGATATCCTGCAGCCCTACACGATATGATGGACTTCGTAGTTCAGGCTCGTTAACATGACTTGTTTGTTTGTTATTGTCTTTGGCATCTTCAGGCTCCACCCCCTGAGCCGACAGACGGGGGTGCCCAACAGAAGAAGAAGAAGAGGAAGAAGGATGGAGGGACGGAGGCAGGAAGGAGCAGCATCAAGACTTCCTCTCTGTTCAAACACAACCCAGATATTCCTGAGATCCTCAGGTACGCAGCTCCTCCTCTGATTGGCTGCACAGAGCCTCCTCTGGTTCTAATTGGTTCATATTACAGCTGATGTCACTGGTTCACTTCCTTGCATATTAATCAGGATACGTTTTCTTCAGTTCGACTGTTTCTCAGCTGAAGGAGAAAATTTTCACCAGTGACTCGTTTTCAGAGCTTGAACTGCACCCCCACCTGGTAACACACACACACACACACACACACACACGCACAAACACCTTGTAACATACAGACACACACACACTTCTATGCTCTGATTGGCTGTTTGATGTCCAACAGGTGGCGACACTGAACAAAGTCCTGAATGTTTCTACACTGACCAGGTCAGTACACACACACACACACACCCACACACACACACACACACACACACACACACACACACACACACACACACACACACACAATATCATGTTTTTGTAGCGATGGTTTTCTGCGATTCACTTTTATTTGTATAGAACCCTAACCAAAGAAGATTTCCGAGGTCAAAGGTCACATGACCTCATGAGTCTTGTTTGTGTCCAGTGTTCAGAAACAGACAATCCCAGTTCTTCTGTCGGGACGAGACGCTGTGGTTCGATCCCAGACGGGATCAGGTGAGTCACTCAGGTCACTTGTCCGCTGGTTGAAGTGTTGACGTCGTGAATGATTCGTTAATCGAGTCCCTCGTGGTTAAATGTGTCTGCAGGTAAAACGCTGTCGTACGCCGTTCCCCTGGTTCACAGTCTTCAGTTGGTGCGGCCGAAGCTCAGCAGGTCAGACGGTCCACTGGCCGTCGTCATCGTCCCCACGAGAGAGGTTTGTCTGATCACATGCGTGTTCTGATCTGTGACAGTGACCACACCCGCCTCTCGTCCTCCTCAGCTGAAGGGACGCCTTGTTTTTGGTTTCCTCTGGGAGCTGAGATGAGGGGCGGGGTGTTTTCACTGCTTTCGACAAATCAGAGCGGAGTCTGATAGCTGCTGTCACAAGATTAATCCTTGACTCCTCCCCCTCCATCAGCTCGCCCAGCAGACGCTGCAGATCTTCCAGAAACTTCTGAAGGTAGCGAAACTCCTCCTCCTGCTTCTGTTTGTCCATGTGAACTGTTTTTCATCACGTCTCTCTCTCTGCAGCCTTTTACCTGGATTGTCCCAGGTGTTCTGATGGGAGGAGAGAAGAGGAAATCAGAGAAGGCCCGGTACGTAGCTCCGCCTCCTCTTCCTCTCTTTGTGATACCAGAGGTGCTGTGGCAGGGCGTGTCCTCTGTGAGACTGGGCGTGTCCTCGAGGAGGTTGTAAACAGTGTTTTTCTCATCAGGCTCCGTAAAGGAATCAACGTCCTGGTCTCGACTCCTGGACGTCTGGTGGATCATATCAAAAACACCCTGAGCATCGTGTTCAGCTCTGTACGCTGGCTGATCCTGGACGAGGCCGACAGGTAACGTTAAATTAGAAGTAGAGGCAACTACCATCACAGTTACACACAGAAGTCCCGTTTTAACATCAGGTTGTGTATTGTCCTGTTAACGAGGTCATAGACGACACAGGAGTTGTGATCGTGTCTCAGTCATGACGTTGTGTGACGTCGTTGTGTTTTCAGGACGTTGGATCTGGGCTTTGAGAAGGATGTGACCGTCATATTGAACAGTCTGAACTCTACAGGACCGAGCAGACAGAACGTCCTGCTGTCTGCGACACTCACACATGGTACACACACAGACACACACAGACACACACAGACACACACTCACAAGTGTTTCTGATCAGTTTGGATTATTTAGTTATTTGATGATATAGAAACAAGACGTCATGATTGACAGCTGACACTGACTCTCTAGTGGCAGACATAAACGGTGTGTTTAAAGTTCAGTCACTGGGAGGAGTGTGTGTTGGTTTCCATGACAGTCACATAGTAACCAACCAGTGCGTCAGGATCATCTGGTTCCGTCTGTCACAGCCAATCAGACGCTGCAGCTGTTTTTACCTGTAATGTCCTGCTGTGTTCAGGTGTGACGCACCTGGCTGATGTTTGTCTGAACGACCCTGTCAGCATCCACGTGTCAGGCCCCGCCTCCTCTGACCTCACCACCATCAAAGCTGGAACCTCTGACCCCAGCCCAGCCAGCCAATCGGAGAGCTTTGCAATGCCCGAGGCCTTGAAGCAGTTTGTGGTGGTGGTTCCCAGTAAGATCCGACTGGTGTGTCTGGCTGCGTTCATACTGGACAAATGTCAGGTACGTGATAAAAACATGTAAAACATGAAATACATATAAATGTATATATGTGCTGTTGATGTTGTGGTTTATATATATATATTTATATATATATATATATATATAAAAACCTCTCACAGTCTTTAGATTGACTCTCGCTTCGTTATCTTCAGGTTTTTGTTCTTTTTTATTGTTTGTGACATCAACGTAATGAAATATTATTTTAATGTCTTAGTTTTGTTAGTTTTCAATCTAAAGTAATTTTTTTACATAAATCTTCAATTTTGTAACATTTTCTTGGTTTAAAGTAAAACAGGATGTTTGTGAACATCAGGTCTGTTGCAGTTTTCTACTTTAGCTTCCTGATTGGTCAATGAGTCGTCAGCCACCTGGTCAGCTGCTGCAGCCTGATTGGTTTCTGTCTCTTTGTGTTTTAGTTTTCTCAGAACAACAAACTCATCGTCTTTGCCTCGAGCTGCGAGGTCGTCGACTTCCTCCACTGTCTCTTTACCTCTGTCCTCACTGGGCCCTCAGCCAATAAGAGGCCTCCGCTCAGCTTCCTGCGTCTCCATGGCAACTTGAAGCAGGAGGTGAAAGTCTGACCCCGCCGCTCAGTGTGGTTCTGTTAATGCGATCAGCTGATCAATAAGGGTGCGTTTGTTTTGTCCAACAGGAACGTTCCGAGGTCTTCCAGCAGTTCTCAGTGTCTAAGTCCGGAGTTCTGCTGTGTACGGTCTGTATCTGTTCACACTGTTGCACTACACGTTCCTTATGTTCTACATGTTCTACACTTTCTTCCTTTTCCACCGTGTAAGTGTGTGTGTGTGTGTGTGTGTTTCAGGATGTAGCAGCCAGAGGTCTGGATCTTCCTCAGGTCACTTGGATTGTTCAGGTAAATGTCTCTGTGGACAGAGAGGACACAGTCTGTCCTCTGCAGGCAGATGCCGTAGCTCCGGTATAGTCCACGTGTAGATGTGTTCCTACTCAGAACCGTGACGTGCACCTCCCCAAAAATGTAAACACACGTCAGGTTGACGCAGACCAGGAGAGCTGTGATTGGTCCGCTGCAGCTCGACAGTATTTCTCCTTCTTCGTCTCACTCGGTTTATTGATCGTACAAACCTACTCCTCCTCCCTCTTTCTTTTCTTCGTTGCAGTTCTTTAAAAAAACTAGTTGCTCTCTCATCTATCAGCTCCACCACGATGACATCATTGTTCTGAAGTGAACAGAGACACCAGAGAATTTGTAAATACGCAGAAGAAACTCACAGCCTCTAGTGTTTCTGTTTATACATGATCCCTGTACATAGTGTTTGAGTGGAGGTGAGCCTCAGGGTCTCAGCTGAGACCACTCCCCTCCGTGTGGCCCTCTGATGGTCGGAGCTGGGATCACAGTTTCAGGTGGTAATAGAATTTGATTGATGAGAGGACACCACACTTCACTACCAGAAGAATTATCGATTTAAATATCTTATATCGTATTTATGTTCGATGACTTTATTCTTCACTTCTCTCTGAGGTCATTAATGACTGATTGAAATTTCAGTTCACTCCTCCGTCAGCGGCGGCGGAGTACGTCCACCGTGTCGGTCGGACGGCTCGAATAGGAGGACAAGGAAGTAGCCTCCTCTTCCTCACCCCTACCGAGACCGCCTTCATCAATGAGCTGGCCATTCACAACATCAGGTCTGTTGACGGAGAGCAATCACAGCCATACACCTTCAAGGATTTATACTAGATATGATTTTTAATGTGGGGGCGGGTCTTCTGTGTTTCAGCCTATCAGAGATGAAGCTGCTGGACATCCTGTCCAGTCTGATGATGGATGATGCGTACAAAGGGCGGGGCAAATACCACAGCAAGGTAAGACGCCATGTCACATGATCTGCACGGAGGGTGCTCAGTGTTTCAGCTGATTGGTTCAGTTGGCGTGTTGGTGTTTGTGATAAATAACGGCGACTCGATATTTCTCCGCCAGACGTCGTCTCGAGCTCTGGAGCAGGAGATCAGAGAGCGAGCGACGGTTCTGCAGACGAACTTTGAGAACTTTGTTCACGCAGATCCTGAGTCGCTGCAAAACGCCAAGAAAGGTACGTTCACTGTTCTCTGCAGATCTGGTTGGTCAGTTGATTGGTGGGTTAATATCGCTGTGATGTGTCTGTGATGTCACCAGCTTTTCAGTCCTTCCTGCGGGCGTACACCACCTACCCCGCTCACCTCAAGCACATCTTTCACATCCGCTCCCTCCACCTGGGACACGCCGCCAAGAGCTTTGGCCTCAGAGACGCTCCTCAGGGTCTCTGCTCTGGTGCTTCGGGCCCCCGGACCAAACGGCAGAACAAGACGCACACGAGGATCCCGGAGAAGAAGAAGACGAGCGGCAGCGAGGCGGCAGGACGTGCTGAGAGGAGGTAAGTGGGTAGGCCCCGCCCCCTCTGTCACTGCACCTTCAGAGCTATGTATTCACATTTCCTGCTGCCGCCGTTTGTCATTAAAAGCTTTAAAAATGACTGCATGCTTTTATTGTGAAGAGGGTGGAACATTATAGCAGCTCGGTGTTTCCTGCAGGCGACAAGAAAAAAAAACATACCACAACCACTAGATTGTGTTTGTGTTTGTGTGTGTCTGACACGTCTGTCTGCTCATTAACACACAACCCCTGCTGAGATGACAGACACACACACACACACACACACACACACCCTAATAAATAAAGCAGCGTTCTCCTGTGTGTGTTTAATGTGTGTTGTTGTTCTTAACTGCTGCTCCTCACAGCAGACCTGCCTGGACACGGTCTGACCACACACCCACACTCACTCATTACAGGTGTGTCCCGCTTTGGGCTTCACCTCCCAAAATCCTTTGGGTGCTAATCAGTTGTGTATCGGTGCCGTTCAAGTGATCCTCTGTTTATAAATGTTCTGTATAAAACACCCTGTTTGTGACTTTGCTGCGAGCTCATTGGCTCACACTTTTCAACAGTCTTAGTTCAGCATTTAAAGGGATAGTTCACCGAAAAATGTAAATTCCCTCGTCTCCTCGGCACTATGATGGGGGGGGGGGGGGGGGGGGGGGGGGGGGGGGGGGGTGAAGTGTTGATTCCACAAAACACTTCTGGAGTTTCAGGTGTAAACAGTGTAGCAGCAGAATCTGAAGTATCTAGTGATCGATCCTTCAGACGTAATAAAACAACAGATAAAAACATCCTCCATCCTGCTCCTGTGATGTCATCAAGTGTCCACAAGCCCCGACGTTCAAACTCAACTGGAAACGACGTCATTTAAACAGAGTTTTAAGCCTAAAAGTCTCTGATCTTCCTACGAGCTGCGTTCACAGACCCTCGGACACGATATCGTGTGGCTACGTCTGCTAGCATCGCCACTTCTGGTAGTGGACTTTTAGGCCTAAAACACGGTGTCAATTTTCTTAGATTTCTAAGATTTTTCCATCTCGTCTCTCAGCGGCAATTGATTCTGATTTAGAAAGAATAGTTATTAAACCTTGATCTCTTCAATCATGTGACATGTTCTAACCAATGAGAAGAGGGCGGTATCAGCGTCATGTTAAGGCACAGTACAGATTAACCCTAAACTTTAACTGACGTTAACCGTTTGTCCTCGTCAGGTTCCGTCACGGTCAGAGGGACGTCCGTCTGCTCCACTCCGAGTTCTCCAGCGGTTTGGACGAACAAGACGCAAAGAAGAAGAAGAAGAGAAGGAAGACGATTGGTCAGTCAGGAGAGGAGGAGGAGCTGGAGTGCCCATGAGCAAGGGGCCAACCTTTACAGCTGACTCCTCATCACCGTGACAACGGCACCTGGTTTATTACATCAACCTGAGACGGAGCGTTCAGTTGTCAACAGGAAGTCAGAGTTCACACTGAAGACAAGACGGTGTTTGTGTTTTTAGTGTGTAACAAAGAGTGTGTCACTGCTGAGTACAGACCACAACAACATTAACACAACATTACACACACACACACACTTCAAAAAGTCAAGCCAAAGCCTCTCTATCTCCCCCTGGTGTCTGGCTGCAGTATAGGTCACAAACCTCCTCCATGTTAGCAGATGGGACATGGACCAAACTAAAACATCAAAGTAGAAGTTAAATAAATGTTTGTAAAGATGTTTCTGTCGTTTCAGCTCGTTCTTATCTCTCTGATGTTTGTTCAAGTGTTTCTCATCAGTTTGGTTTGAATCAGTTATTTGATGATATAGAAACAGGCTGAGACTGACTCCTGATTGGTTTAAAACATGTATGGGCGGGACCTCGATCACTACTCCACAGACTGACTGTAAATGACGTCATCACAACAAATGGCAGCGTTTGTATCTGAGATATTTCAGATTCATTTCTGTACGAAGTGGAGACGATAATCTGTCATCAAACTTCAGTTTGGTTTGAAGAGTCAATAAAATCTTCAGAGACGATTTAACATCAAGAGTCAAACAAAACAAGAACAGACCAAAAACTTGTAATAGATTTTTATTGAAAATGTAAAAAAAGTAGTATTCATTTCAAATGTTTTCAGAGGAAAGTTTTCATCAAAACATTAAAAACGTGTTCAATGTCCTGTTGTTATAACGTTATTTATAAAGCACCTTTATACACAGTGTAAAAGACAAACTGCTGAAAGCGTGGGGCAGAAGTATAAACATAGTAAAATAATATATCAAAAAGCAGAAGAAAGTGTTTATGGAAGTGACGTAGAAAGATAATTGTGTTAAAGACGATGACAAGATCTTGTGTCGTCCTCCTGGTCCTCCAAGTCCTTCCTCTCCTTCTCGTCCTCCAAGTCCTCCCACTCCAAGTCCTCCTGGTCCTCCCACTCCTTCTGGTCCTCCTGATCCTCCCACTCCTTCTAGTCCTCCAAGTCCTCTCACTCCTTCTCGTCCTCCAAGTCCTCCCACTCCAAGTCCTCCTGGTCCTCCCACTCCTTCTGGTCCTCCTGATCCTCCCACTCCTTCTCGTCCTCCAAGTCCTTCCTCTCCTTCTAGTCCTCCAAGTCCTCTCACTCCTTCTAGTCCTCCTGGTCCTCCCACTCCTAGTGCTCCAAGTCCTCCTGGTCCTCCCACTCCTTCTGGTCCTCCTGGTCCTCCAAGTCCTCCCTCTCCTGGTCCTCCATGTCCTTCCTCTCCTTCTCGTCCTCCAAGTCCTCCCACTCCAAGTCCTCCTGGTCCTCCCACTCCTTCTGGTCCTCCTGGTCCTCCCACTCCTTCTAGTCCTCCAAGTCCTCTCACTCCTTCTAGTCCTCCTGGTCCTCCCACTCCTAGTGCTCCAAGTCCTTCTAGTCCTCCTGGTCCTCCAAGTCCTCCCTCTCCTAGTCCTCCATGTCCTCCCACTCCTTCTAGTCCTCCAAGTCCTCTCACTCCTTCTAGTCCTCCTAGTCCTCCAAGTCCTTCCTCTCCTTCTCGTCCTCCAAGTCCTCCCACTCCTTCTAGTGCTCCTGGTCCTCCAAGTCCTTCCTCTCCTTC
>NC_047159.1:359021-364021 GCF_009819705.1 Hippoglossus hippoglossus | reverse complement strand
GCACACACACACGTGCACGCACGCCCGCACACACAAGGATGGATTCTGCTCTAACTCTGTTTACCCGTGAAACTCCAGAAGTGTTCTGTGGAGGTTGAAAGGTTTTGAAGCTTTAACAATTGTGACGTTATTGATTTTGTGTGACTGGTTATGAGTTTCTGTAAGTTCATCGATCAGGGGCCGGTTCTCAAGTGAGTTCAACATGTCCAGGATCTGTTTATCCAGCTGAACTTAACAATCACAGTCAGGCTGGTCACATGACGCTACTGCATATGGGGCGGGGTTTACTGCATATGACCAATCACAGACATGGACAGTTTGACTGACAGCAGAGCCTCATATTTTACAACGAGGATTAAACTGTGAATAATAACTCAGAATAAATCAGAGCAGAACAAACATCCAGAATAAAAAAGAGTGCTAAATGCAGGAAGAACAGCTGGTAAAACATCTGGGATGTTTTTTATAGTAAAACTGTTCATTAACAAGAGCAGATCTGTAATTACATGTGTTCTCATTGTGACAGTTTTAGTCTTTCAGGTGAAACCCTGGTGGCTTTAAACTCAGCTGCAGGAAAAAACACACACAAATAAACTGTAGGAAGGAAGTAGACTGATTTTCATCTTTAAAATACAACAGGTACAACAATATAATTCTATCTGTTGTTTAGAGAGGGCGGGCTTACCCTCGGCCACGCCTCCATTCTGCATTGAGCTGCTGCTGGTTCCAAAAGTAAAATCTGGACCAGGAAGTAAAAAACCTCGGGACCTGGACTGACCAAGAGACGCCTGCACACAGGAAGAGGAATCATCATCATCTTCATCACCATCACCATCATCATCATCTTCATCATTTTATTCTCATTATATATGCTTCCACTAGGAAACATCAGGACACACTCTGTAAGTTTCCACTGCTCTGCGGATGACACCCAGTTATACTTGTCAATAAAACCAGAACAGTGTCATCAATTATAAACATCATCATGTCTCAAGGACAAAAAAACCTGGATGAGCTGTAATTTTCTCTTATTGAACTCATATAAAACTAAGGTTCTAATACTTGGCCCTAAACACCTTAGAGACACATCATCTAATGATGAAGCTGCTCTAGACGACATCGTCTTTGCTTCCAGTGAAACATCAGGAACTTGGGAGTGATCTTTGATCCCGATTTGTCCTTTGATTCTCACTTAAACAAATTTCTAGGACCGCCTTCTTCCACTTGCGTAACATCTCAAACATCAGAAATGTCCTTTCTCAAAAAGACGCAGAAGGACGAGTCCAGGCCTTCGTTCCATCCAGACGTGATTATTGTAATTCCTTATTATCAGGCTCCAGCAGGAAGTCGTTAAAGACTCTGCAGTTTGTCCTAAATGCCGCAGCACGTGTCCTGAAGAGAACCAGGACCAGAGACCACATGTCTCCTGTGTTAGCTTCACTACACTGGCTTCCTGTTACATTTAGAATTTAAAACCCTCCTCCTCACCTACATTAATAAAATGGCAGCATCAAACCTTAAAGAGCTGATAGTACCTTATCACCACTAGAGCCCTGAGCTCCCAGAATTCAAGCTGTCATCCCTAAAGTCTCTAAAGCAGAGGAGGAGCCAGAGCTTCAGCATCAAGCTCCTCTCCTGTGGAATCATCTCAGCTTCAGTTCTGGAGGCAGACTCCCTCTGTACGTTGAAGATTCAAACCTTCCTTTAGGATAAAGCTTATAGTTAGAGCCGGTCCAGGTTTGTCTTAGACCTGATCTTAGTTCTGCTGCTACAGGTCTAGAAGGTCGGGGGACACATGACACACGGAGCTTCTCTTTCCAGTTTCTCCTTCCTCTTCTCCATCCTCATCACATCAAAGATATTAATATCTCATCACTACATGTTACTGACTTGACTTCTTCCCCGGAGTCCCTTTGCCTTATCGTCCACAGATCCACATCGTGGATTATGATGGTGGATCATGATCATGGTGGATCCTGTATCGTGTTGGATCCTGACCGTAGACTATGATCACATCAAGTCTGCTTGATATATAATATGTCTCCTCAGATACTCGACCATTACTGACAATAATCCATCAGTTCATTGACCTTCAGCTACAAAGTGTTTATTCTAATCAAAGCTGTAAATACTCTGATCTCTCTGATGTTCTCTGTTCCACGGGACATCTGTTCACTTGTGTCCGTCCTGGGAGACGGATCCTCACATGTGTCTCTGAGGTTTCTACCTTCTTTACCTGTTAAAGGTTTTAGTAGTTTGACTCTTGTTGAGGGTTAAGGACAGAGGACGTCTCACCTTGTTAAAGACTATGAGACAAACTGGGATTTGTGAATATGAGACTATACTAATATAATTTGATTGATTGATCATCATCACCATCTTCATCATCATCATCATCACAGACAGGTAGTAGTTGGATGTGAATTGACAAGAAGTGAGATGTTGTTGTTTTTACCTTGATCATCAGCGGATTGGTCAACATGGAGTCTCTGACCACACCCATCCTGGGTGATGACATGTTGTTGTTTGTTTGTTGTTGTTTGTTTGTTTGTTGGAGTTTGTTGTTGTTGTTTCCTGTCTGGCTGAGGAAGAAGAACCGTGACAGCAGTTGACTGCTGACCTCCGACCTTTAATAAAAACTTTGAAACTGAACCGACAGAAACAAACTCACCTGCGTCCTGTGTCCGCTGCTGCGTCGCTATGGTAACAGCTGCTTAACCGGAAGTGCAGCACTTTCAAATTAAAGTTGATCAGAGTCAAACCGCACTGACAGTTTGTTTATTTGTTTTAAGGAGGAACAAACAACAACAAAGATCAAAGCTAAAAGCACAACAGATGAGATAAATTAAATGACTTCAAACGAATCAATGAAATGTGTGAGACGATATCAAAGATTTATGATAGATCGTGATGCACAGCTCTGCTGCATTCAGGGACTGTAGGAACAACTGGAACCGCTCAGTGACGACCGGACACAACTAAATATTAAAAATTATAAAAAATGATAATAAAAAACTACACAGTGTTTTTAAAGCACACAACAGATAAATAAACACATTTATTTGTATTTATGTATAAATACAAATAAATCATCTGAAATAAAGGTTGTATATCACATCAGGAAAACGTTTTGACCACGTGAACGCATCGCGTCATTCCACACGTCAGCCTTAGCTCGATAAAGATCGTCTATTGAAACATATCTCACTCCGCAGCACAAACAAAAACCCTCACTTCTACCAGAGACCACGTCCGAGCGTTACCATGGCAACGAAACGATCAGATGAATCTTGGATCCCGACCAAGATATACATACAGTATATATACAGTCTATGATCCCGACCAAGATATACATACAGTATATATACAGTCTATGATCCCGACCCTGCTCGCGGATCGATGATCTCTGTCATCGACACAGTGGACGTGTAGCTGGTTGTTGGAAAGCGGCTGGGAGTGAGAGCTCTGTCCCGCTGCTCCCCTCTCTGTCAGCGGGGCTCCTCGCTCATGTCTCCCCGGAGTCTCTTCACATCTTCTCGGTGCAAACGGGTCCAACCCTCCGCTGCTCTGCCGGTGCTCTGCCGGTGCTCTGCCGGTGCTCTGCCCGCTGCTCTCGGTGACTCTCCCCCAGGAACACATCATGTCCCGGGCCTGGTTGAAAGCGGCGGCGCTGCTCTGGCTCGTCCCCGGGTGCCTGGGAGCCGCGGCCCGGCTGTACACGGAGGAGGACCCGCTGGTGATCCTGGGCAGCAGCAGCCTGAAGCCCGCCGTCACCAACTCGTCCTCGGCCTGGCTGCTCCAGTTCTACTCGTCGTGGTGCGGACACTGTGTCCAGTTCTCCGGCTCCTGGAAGAGTCTGGCTCTGGACGTCAAAGGTTCACACTCACTCACCAGACTCCATTGGAAACATTTAGATTGAATGTGTTGCTGGTCGTTAAAGCAGGGTTCGAGTCTCACTCTGTGGATTCTGGTTGTTCAGGAGCTCCTCGACTCTTCGGCATTAAAAGTATCATCACTGAGCCTCAGGTCACAGAGAAGCGTCCTCTCACACCTCCGCTGCTCCGAGGGCACAGCGCGAGAGGAGCCGTGAAAAGGCTCCACTTTTTAAACGGACTTCTGACTGAGGTGCTAACAGCTAACAGCTGTTAGCACCTCAGTCAACACATTCATGTTAGTTCATGTTAGTTACAGCGGCGCAAAGTAACGAAGTACTTCTACTCCTGTAGTTGAGTATTTCCTGTTCCACACGTTTCATCCACCTCTGCTCTGTGATTGGTTACAAAGTAGGAAGTGCAGCAGGAGCCCGTCTGTCATTGGCTGATTCTGTCTGCTTTGTTTGGTCCTCACATGGAGCTTAGTCCTGAATCTAGTCACCACACACTTGTTTCAGGAGTGAGGATAAACGGGGACACGGAAGCAGGATTTATATTCAGCGGCTGATTATTGATTATAAACTATGAATTAATTATTATTATTAATGGTTGATTATTGATTATTGATTATAAACTATGAATTAATTATTATTATTAATGGTTGATTATTGATTATTGATTATAAACTATGAATTAATTATTATTATTAATGGTTGATTATTGATTATAAACTATGAATTAATTATTATTATTAATGGTTGATTATTGATTATAAACTATTAATTATTAATTATTTTTCATTTATTATTTATTATAAATGATCGATTGTTGGTTATAAGTTATTTACACATTTAAGCCAAAAGAGAAGTGAAACACCAGCAACATCTTTTCATGTAGAAAACACACACACACACACACACACACACACACACACACAGCAACCAGTGTGAACCTGTCTGTAGTCTCCATCTGCCACCATGGAATAACTCAACCAGAGAGCAGCTGCTGCTCACACACACACACACACACACACACACACACACACACACACACACACACACACACACACACACACACACACAAACTCTCTCTCTTCATGTGGAACAGCTCTCAGAGTCAAAGGACATC
>NC_047159.1:316521-349021 GCF_009819705.1 Hippoglossus hippoglossus | reverse complement strand
TTTAGAGGATCCGTGGAGCTGGTGTGGATTGTTCGAGTCTCTGAGGAGGACCAGGGTCTTCAGAGACCCACAAGATCCTTTGAGCTCCTCTGATGAGTTTCTGAAAGATCTAGATTCTCCTCAGAGGATGAACCTCTGTCAGCTGCTGGAGCTCAACAGAACCAGCCTGACCCGTAGGAGCAAAGTGAGTTTAGTTCGGTCCAGTTCAGTTTAGTCCAGTTCAGTTTACCTGATGCTTCCTTCATCTTTATCACTTTCATCAACTATATCACAGACAGTTAGAGAGAGAGAGAGAGAGATGGGATGTTCTCCATCTGTACTAAAGAGATGTCTCTCTCTGTCTCTTTTTCATGATAGAAACTAAACTGAACTAAATATGATGATGGAGGCTGAGGTGTGTGTGTGTCTGTGTGTCTGTGTGTGTATCTGGGTGTGTGTGTGTGAGTGTGTGTGTCAGCCTGGCACACAGTCGCAGTATGCACACTATGTACTCAGCATGCCAACTCAGCCTCGGCACTGCAATGCAGCGCTGTGCATTTGGCCAAGTCATGCCACACACACTCACACACACAGTCACACACAGACACACACACACAGTCACACACAGTCACACACTCACAGACACACATTGTGATTGTGTGAGTTGTGTGTCTACATGTGTGTATATGTAAACCTTGCAGTGTGTGTTCTTGCTCGCCCCTCTCTCTCTCGTCCTCTGCAGGGCACTTAGCCGCATTAGCTCCCTCACTGTCCTCAGATGACTCCTCCTCTTCCTCCCTCCTCCTCCTCCTCACTGTCTGCTGTGTCTCCCCCTCCTCCCCCTCCTCCCCCTCCAGTGACACACCAGACGATGCGTTGACTGAGCGGAGGAGAAGAAGAAGAGGCAGAAGAAGAAGAAGAAAACCTCTCCCAGCTGCTGCATGGAGGAGGTGAGGAGCTGTCTGTCTGTCTGACTGATAGATTCGTTTGTCTTTTTTAATCCATCTCTCTGTTTCTTTATCTACCTGTCTCTCTCTCTTCCTTCTGTTCACACTGGTGCCTGTCTGAACTGAATTGAACTCTAAAACAGACTGAAGTCACATTTACTGTACTAGACTATCAGACTGTGCTAAACTGAACTAGACTCTGCTGGACTGTGCTAAACTGAACTAGACTCTGCTGGACTGTGCTAAACTGAACTAGACTCTGCTGGACTATGCTAAACTGAACTAGACTCTGCTGGACTATGCTAAACTGAACTAGACTCTGCTGGACTGTGCTAAACTGAACTAGACTCTGCTGGACTATGCTAAACTGTACTAGACTCTATCAGACTGTTCTAAACTGAACTAGACTCTGCTGGACTGTGCTAAACTGAACTAGACTCTGCTGGACTATGCTAAACTGTACTAGACTCTATCAGACTGTTCTAAACTGAACTAGACTCTGCTGGACTGTGCTAAACTGAACTAGACTCTGCTGGACTATGCTAAACTGAACTAGACTCTGCTGGACTATGCTAAACTGAACTAGACTCTACTGGACTATGCTAAACTGAACTAGACTCTGCTGGACTATGCTAAACTGAACTAGACTCTGCTGGACTATGCTAAACTGAACTAGACTCTATCAGACTGTTCTAAACTGAACTAGACTCTGCTGGACTGTGCTAAACTGTACTAGACTCTGCTGGACTGTGCTAAACTGAACTAGACTCTGCTGGACTATGCTAAACTGTACTAGACTCTATCAGACTGTTCTAAACTGAACTAGACTCTGCTGGACTGTGCTAAACTGAACTAGACTCTACTGGACTATGCTAAACTGAACTAGACTATGCTGGACTATGCTAAACTGAACTAGACTCTACTGGACTATGCTAAACTGAACTAGACTCTGCTGGACTATGCTAAACTGAACTAGACTGCTGGACTATGCTAAACTGAACTAGACTCTGCTGGACTGTGCTAAACTGTACTAGACTCTGCTGGACTGTGCTAAACTGAACTAGACTCTGCTGGACTATGCTAAACTGTACTAGACTCTATCAGACTGTTCTAAACTGAACTAGACTATACTGGACTATGCTAAACTGAACTAGACTCTGCTGGACTATGCTAAACTGAACTAGACCCTGCTGGACTATGCTAAACTGAACTAGACTCTGCTGGACTATGCTAAACTGAACTAGACCCTGCTGGACTGTACTAAAGTGAACTAGACTCTACTGACCTATGCTAAACTGAACTAGACTCTGCTGGACTATGCTAAACTGAACTAGACCCTGCTGGACTATGCTAAACTGAACTAGACCCTGCTGGACTATGCTAAACTGAACTAGACTCTACTGGACTGTACTAAACTGAACTAGACTATCAGACTGTTCTAAACTGAACTAGACTCTACTGACCTATGCTAAACTGAACTAGACTCTACTGAACTATGCTAAACTGAACTAGACTCTACTAGACTGTACTAAACTGAACTAGACTCTACTAGACTGTACTAAACTGAACTAGACTATACTGGACTGTTCTAAACTGAACTAGACTCTGCTGGACTATGCTAAACTGAACTAGTCTCTGCCGGACTATGCTAAACTGAACTAGACTCTACTGGACTGTACTAAACTGAACTAGACTCTATCAGACTGTTCTAAACTGAACTAGACTCTACTGGACTGTGCTAAACTGTACTAGACCCTGCTGGACTATGCTAAACTGAACTAGACTCTACTGGACTGTACTAAACTGAACTAGACCCTACTGGACTGTACTAAACTGAACTAGACTCTATCAGACTGTGCTAAAGTGAACTAGACTCTACTGGACTATGCTAAGCTGAACTAGACTCTACTGGACTGTACTAAAGTGAACTAGACCCTAATGGACTGTACTAAAGTGAACTAGACTCTACTGGACTGTACTAAAGTGAACTAGACCCTAATGGACTGTACTAAAGTGAACTAGACTCTACTGGACTGTACTAAAGTGAACTAGACTATACTGGACTATGCTAAAATGAACTAGACTATACTGGACTATGCTAAACTGAACTAGACCCTACTGGACTATGCTAAGGTGAACTAGACTCTACTGGACTGTACTAAAGTGAACTAGACCCTAATGGACTGTACTAAACTGAACCAGACTCTACTGGACTGTACTAAACTGAACTAGACTCTACTGGACTGTACTAAAGTGAACTAGACTCTACTGGACTGTACTGAACTGAACTAGACTCTAATGGACTGTACTAAAGTGAACTAGACTCTACTGGACTGTACTAAACTGAACTAGACTCCACTGGACTGTACTAAAGTGAACTAGACCCTACTGGACTATGCTAAACTGAACTAGACCCTACTGGACTATGCTAAACTGAACTAGATTCTACTGGACTGTACTAAACTGAACTAGACCCTACTGGACTATGCTAAACTGAACTAGATTCTACTGGACTGTACTAAACTGAACTAGACCCTACTGGACTATGCTAAACTGAACTAGACTCTACTGGACTATGCTAAACTGAACTAGATTCTACTGGACTGTACTAAACTCTACTGGACTGTACTAAACTGAACTAGACTAGACTCTACTGGACTGTACTAAAGTGAACTAGACTCTACTGGACTGTACTAAACTGAACTAGATTCTACTGGACTGTACTAAAGTGAACTAGACTCTACTGGACTATGCTAAACTGAACTAGACCCTAATGGACTATGCTAAACTGAACTAGATTCTACTGGACTGTACTAAACTGAACTAGATTCTACTGGACTATGCTAAACTGAACTAGACCCTAATGGACTATGCTAAACTGAACTAGACCCTAATGGACTGTACTAAACTGAACTAGACTCTACTGGACTGTACTAAACTGAACTAGACCCTACTGGACTGTACTAAGCTGAACTAGACTCTACTGGACTGTACTAAACTGAACTAGACCCTACTGGACTGTACTAAGCTGAACTAGACTCTACTGGACTGTACTAAACTGAACTAGACTCTACTGGACTGTACTAAACTGAACTAGACTCTAATGGACTACTAAAGTGAACTAGACCCTACTGGACTGTACTAAAGTGAACTAGACTCTACTGGACTATGCTAAACTGAACTAGATTCTACTGGACTGTACTAAACTCTACTGGACTGTACTAAACTGAACTAGACTAGACTCTACTGGACTGTACTAAAGTGAACTAGACTCTACTGGACTGTACTAAACTGAACTAGATTCTACTGGACTATGCTAAACTGAACTAGACCCTACTGGACTGTACTAAGCTGAACTAGACTCTACTGGACTGTACTAAACTGAACTAGACTCTACTGGACTGTACTAAACTGAACTAGACTCTAATGGACTGTACTAAAGTGAACTAGACTCTACTGGACTGTACTAAAGTGAACCAGACTCTACTGGACTGTACTAAACTGAACTAGATTCTACTGGACTATGCTAAACTGAACTAGACCCTACTGGACTGTACTAAGCTGAACTAGACTCTACTGGACTGTACTAAACTGAACTAGACTCTACTGGACTGTACTAAACTGAACTAGACTCTAATGGACTGTACTAAAGTGAACTAGACTCTACTGGACTATACTAAAGTGAACTAGACCATCTATCCATCATCACAGAGGTGTTTCAGTCTCACATGTTCTCAGTTTGTGAGATGTACGTGACCCTTTATACCTGCCCCCCCTCTTCTGGTTCCAGCTGGCTCTCGGATCTGAGTTGACCCCCATCAGGACCATCTAGTCCCTGCACCACCTCACTCTGACCTCCACAACAACAGTATGTACCTCAGATGTTGTTGTATCTGCAGCCTCCCTGACACCTAAGCTCCACCCCTCCGTCAGTCTGTCTGACTGTTAAGGACCGCCTCCTTCCAGCCTCCGTCTCTCTTGAGCCCCCGGTGGCTTCCTGTGGCGTCGCGCTCCTCCCGCCTCCATCATGTCCGACGGGCTGCTGCAGGTTGAGATCCCAGACTTCGGCAGCAGCGTGCTGGGCAGCCTGAACGAGCAGCGGCTGCTGGGCCACTACTGCGACGTGTCCATCCTGGTGCAGGGTCAGGCCTTCAAGGCGCACAGGGCTGTCCTCGCCGCCTCCTCCCTGTACTTCAGAGACCTGTTCAGCTCTGCAACTGACTCCTCCTCCTCCTCCTCCTCCTCCCAGGCGGTGTTTGAGCTGCCGTCTTCTGTAACGCCGACATGTTTCCAGCAGATTCTGTCGTTCTGCTACACAGGACGCCTCAGCATGGCCGCCAGCGAGCAGCTGGTGCTCATGTACACTGCCGGGTACCTGCAGATCCAGAACATTGTGGAGCGAGGCATGGAGCTGATGATGATGAAGGCCTCCTCCTCCTCCTCCCCTCTCTGCTGCGATTCACAGGTTGGTTTGGCCACGCCCACAGAGCTGAGTTAACTTAGGTAGACACGAGTCAGTGGAGTTAGTCCAGATAGTGAAGAGTGTTTATGTGTTGGTTGGTGCAGAGTTAACCTCCCGACCTCCTGCTGGGAACTTAACAGTGCTACCTTCACTGCAATGCTAATGTTGCTAATGTTGCTAGCAGTAGATTGCTGGGTTCAGGAGTTTATTCTCAATCTTCAGCCTGAAACAACATCCAGCATAAACGTGGTTTCAACGTGAGACTTGACTGTTATTGTAACTTTTGTAGCTAATTGG
This sequence comes from Hippoglossus hippoglossus, assembly GCF_009819705.1. NCBI lineage: Eukaryota > Metazoa > Chordata > Actinopteri > Pleuronectiformes > Pleuronectidae > Hippoglossus > Hippoglossus hippoglossus. The sequence goes on along the minus strand of NC_047159.1, from coordinate 343,336 downwards.
TCCAATCAGACGTGAGGATGCATTTCATTCCAGGTTCAACTGCAGAGTGAAGATATTTACACATGAATAACGGAACATTTCTGTTTCTCTGGGAAACATCTGAACATTTTGTCACTTTTTCTGTCTCAGAGAAAAACTTTGCATCACCAACATTTTAGGACCTCGTGAAAAACAATCAGTCCAAGTTAGAATCTTCAGAGTTGAAGCTAAACTCTGAACTGACTTTATGTTTGTAGAGAAGTTTCCTCATCGTCCTCTTTTAGTCAGTGTTTGTGTCTGTAGCATCTAGTGGACATTAAAGGACTTGCAGCTCAATGCATTTTTTGATCTGAAGCTGGTCAGACCAGGCTCCGCCTCTGAGTCCATTGAGCTCACGATGAGGTTCAACCATCACAGAATCTTTTCTAATCACAGACGACATCAGCAGACGAGCTCGGAAGCTTTGACAACCCGGTGGTCCAGCAGCGGCACAGCGCCCCCCAGCTGCAGGAGGCCAGTCCAGACCAGCCGGCCCTGAGTCCTGAGGATCTGTTGTTAGCCGTGAGCAGGATAAAACAGGAGAGAGCCGACACTCCTCCTGCTGAGGAGAACGCAGGAGCAGCGGCAGGAGGAGGAGAGGAAACTAGGTGAGAACCAACAGGATTGAAGTTCAGATCCGTGTCGTCATGTTTGTTTGACCCGGATTGGAAAAGGTAAAGTCTTCCTGTCATTGGTTGAGCTGTTGTGACTAATGGAGGATATGTTGTATCTGTAGTTTTTGTGTGTTACTGCTGCCAACTGTGCTGAAAGCCTTTATGTCCAAAAAGAGATATGTCCATTTCAAAGGAGGATACCATCAATGTCCCTTCTTCCATGTGTCCTCTATATAGGCATGGTTGTTCCTCCACTAGAGGGCAGCTCAGAGTCAACAAATACAGCGATGGTGGAGGAGGTTGTGATGATGTTCCTTTGGTCCTGGGTCATGTGACATCATGTGGATCCTGTAGTTTCTTACCAACTCACAAAAAGTTCCATTGTTAAAAATTCTTCATCTTGTCATCTCAGTTGGACCATTAGCTACACTGCCCCCTGTGATTGTGAGTGGTACTGCTTCATTTCATCCGTTTTACTTCAGCCTTTACACTCAATTTGATGTGAACCTGACTCTGGTCCTGGATCTGGTCTCATCTCTGAGGGGACCTCTATGGCTGCATTGGGACTGAGCCTCCTCCTGCATGTGAATTTCAAACTCCTTCATTGATATGAATGGAGCAAGTCATGTGATGCAGTGTTGGTGTCAATGCAGTAACATTGGAAATCAAATACGTGACGTGCTTTGTAACGACAGAGAATTTCTGTTGTTCACCTTGTGATCATTGACACCAAAGATAAGATAGTTGCTCTGTCCGTTCTGTCCTCAGAGTGGACATTGCCACGGACCTCCAGACCTCCAGGAACAGTGCTCTGTGTTACCTGGGTGCCAGTGGAGCTTTGGTTCCAGGGCTGCAGTCCTACCTGCTGGCTGGTGGGGGGCGCTCCAGTCCAGAAGGGTCCAGTCTTCCCACAGACTCTCCTCCCTCTCACCCCCCCACTGAGGAGGAGCTGGAGGAGGATTACTACGGCAACACGGTCCATCCTGGACTCTACCAACACCTCTACGGGCATCCTGCAAACGCCTACAGTAAGTTACTTCATGGTACAGTCCCATTTCAAACGTGAACCTGTATGGAAGCGGAGTGATGACAAAACTTAACACAATATCTGTCAGAATATCTGCAGCCGTTGACACTCTAAACTACATTTTGACACCAGAGTCCCACAGCACCTCCTGTGTCAGTGAAGTTGAACAGATGTTACAGATGCTGTAAGATTTGTGATGCGTCAGTGATGTTCATCACTTTGCCCTGATTGTTCAACAGAGCACATCTAACATTTAAAGCCTGAAGTCTTTGTTGAACTATTGTGTTTCTCGATAATATTACTTTATTACCAATTAAAGTAGTGTAATACTGAAATGAATGCAACACTAAGGCATCATTATTATTGTCAACATGAATATTAAAGTCACCAACAATAAGTTCTTTGTTTTTGGACGAGGTTTGATAAAAACTTAGGGATTCAGTTAAAAATTCAGAATAAGCCCCCAGGGCATATGATTGGCTGTTGGTGTTTCTTGGATTGGTGTGGAAGACTAAGAACAAGACTTTCAAATGAGTTGTAGCTTAGTTTAGGTTTAGGATTAATTGATAGACTGGAGTTAAAAATAGCAGCAACTCCACCTCCTCGACCAAAGTCTCGGGGAACGTGTGAATTTACATGACTGGGGGGGGGGGGGGGGGGGGTAGATTCATTTAGGCTGACATATTCATCGGGATGCAGCCAGGTCTCAGTGAGGGACAATTAATCTATTTTCTGATCTGAGACTAGTTCATTTACTAAAATAGCCTTTGATGATAGTGATCTTATGTTTAAGAGTCCACATTTAATTATTAACAGCTAGATAGATTAAAAAGAAGTTTAGTAAATGTGTTCCTCCACTTTCTCTTTACCACAGCTGCTCAAACCTGATTGGTCAAACTAGAAACTGAAGCCAGAAGCTTCCAGCCCCATAATCTGTTCCCTCCCCTGAAGATTCAGTTTATTCACATGAAGAATGTGTTTGTAGAGATTAACGCAATACAAATAAAATTGAATTGAAATACTACACCAAAGAATCATCTTGGTAACCAAACGGTTACGATGTAAATCATGTGACTATAATTTCCCTGGTTTGACACTGGTCAGGGACCTTTGACCTCTGCGTGTGGTTCTCCCTGCTCTTCTGGCTGTCTCTGTAACATCAGCTGTCTGAGGAATGGGAAAATGGGAAAATATATATAAATCTAGTCCATAGCAGGGACGAGGCAGTTCCTACTTGTTTTTTGCTCAAAATGACTGAGTTGCTGGACCAAGATCACGTCTTCTTAACATGAAGCCAAAATATCTCAGATATACTAACGCTGCCATCTAGTGGGTTAGAAAGGTTTTACTGAACCTTCTTAACTGAGTGAAATGACCTGAAGTATTTCAGCAGCCGCCATAATAAGAACTGTTTCAAATAACTGATTCAAACCAAAGTGATCAGAAACACTTGAACAAACATCAGGGAGATAAGAACGACCTGAAACATCTTTGCAAACATTTATTTAACGACTACTTTGATTTTCTTGTTTGGTTCATGTCCCATCTGCTAACATGGAGGAGGAGGGTTTATGATCTATACTGCAGCCAGACACCAGGGGGAGTAAGAGACACCTTGGTTTCACTTTTGTGTGTGTGTGTGATATAAAATCTCACTTTTATTTGATGATAGTTTGCATTGCTAAACTTAATGAGTTGTGATTTGTGAGTCAGACTTTGTGTCTGCAGAGTTCAGGGGTCGTGATAGTGACCCTTTAAAGTTTTTCCTTTTGTCCACAGTCCTCTAGTGGACAACAGGTGAACTGCAGGTTAAGAGACTTGATTGACAGCTTTGTCATTATGCGTTCCTGTTTTTTCTGACCCCTCCCCTCTTGTCTCCCTCTTTCTTATTGGTCCAGTCCAAGAGAAGCTGGATATGCTGCCTCTCCCATTGGCTAACGAGCGTCGACCCTGTGTGCTGGTTGGTCGTGACAACATGGCTCTACCTGCCAGTCTGATCAGTCAGATTGGGTATCGCTGCCATCCGTCACTGTACACTGAGGGCGACCCGGGGGAGAAGGTGGAGCTGGTGGCAGGTAGGACGTCCTGTAATGTGTCGTCATAGTAACAGGTTATGAAACAGACGTGAAGAGATGAACCGTTGTGACGTGTGTGTTCAGGTTCAGGTGTGTTCATGACTCGAGGTCAGCTGATGAACTGTCACCTGTGTGCTGGAGTCAAACACAAGGTGCTGCTCAGGAGACTGCTGGCTACGTTCTTCGACAGGTGAGACCCAACAGGTGGTTAGCCTAGCTTAGCATATGGACTATTTCTCTCAGTCTTTGATTACCTCTGTAAACAATGTAAATGTTTCCGTTTGTTGACATCATCAGATGTCAGTGACATCACCAGACATCAGTGACATCATCAGACGTCAGTGACATCATCAGACAACATGTGACATCACCAGACATCAGTGACATCATCAGACGTCAGTGACATCATCAGACAACATGTGACATCACCAGACATCAGTGACATCATCAGATGTCAGTGACATCATCAGACAACATGTGACATCACCAGACATCAGTGACATCATCAGACGTCAGTGACATCATCAGACAACATGTGACATCACCAGACATCAGTGACATCATCAGACAACATGTGACATCACCAGACATCAGTGACATCATCAGACAACATGTGACATCACCAGACGTCAGTGAAATCATCAGACAACATGTGACATCACCAGACTTTAGTGACATCGTCAAACAACATGTGACATCACCAGACTTCAGTGACATCATCAGTGTTCAATGATCAGGTTCTGACTTACAGTGTAGGAGCTGATTGGGCTGTTATGGTTTCCATAGAAACACACTGGCCAATAGCTGTGGTACAGGGATCCGCTCCTCCACCAATGATCCGAGCCGAAAGCCCCTGGACAACCGAGTGTTAAACACTGTGAAACGTAAGACACACACACACACACACTCACACACACTCACACACACACACACTCACACACTCACGTATTTTGAAAACACTGAAACATTTCTTTCATCCTCCCTCATTGTTTTTCTTCTCTTCCTCCTCCTTCTCCCCCCCTCCTCCTCCTCAGTCTACTGTCAGAACTTTGCTCCCAACTTTAAGGAGAGTGAGATGAACGTCATTGCGGCCGACATGTGCACCAACGCTCGCAGAGTGCGGAAACGTTGGCTCCCAAAGATCCAGTCGCTCCTCCCGGACGGCCTCCCGGCCTCTGGCTCCTGCCATCCCCGCAAAGCTAAGCGTGGGGGAGGAGCAGGAGGAGGCGGAGGTCAGGGTGCAGAGGCCGCGGTGCAGCCCAGCGGCAGCCCCTTTGAGCTGGACCTGCGACAGCTCAGCGCCTCCTACCTCAGCCTGGAGGCTCCGCTGTACGCAGAGAGACGTGGGAGGGAGGCAGCGGGGGAGAAAGAGAGGGAGAAGGAAGTGCCAGCCGCCATCTTGCCTCACCTGCAGTTCGCCGGGTCGCGTGGGGGCGGGGCAGGCAGTGGACAGGTGGAGGAAGGGCTGATAGGAGGCGAGGCCGACGGGGGAGGGAGGTTACAGACTGAACCACCTTCACACCTCCCCCTGTCCCTTTCCTCCTGCTCTTCCTCCTCCTCCTCACACCCCTCCCCCCAGCCGGCAGAGCCCGCTCCTTCTCATAGAGGATTGGCCGACACAGAAGAGAGGGGGGCGGAGCCTCTGGAAGACAGCCAATAAGCTTTCTATTGCATCTGCCTACCTGTATGTAAATAATACAATAGCTACCTGTTCCCCCACCTGTCTGTCTCCTCCCCTACCTCACTACCTGTCTACCTCTCTACCCCCTGTCTGTCTGTCCGTCTGACCTACCTGTCTGTCTGCTCGGCTCTGCTGCATGTTAACAGCCTCCTGCAGTCCAGCACAGGCCCATAGCAACAGGACTGATGATGAAGAAGATGATGGTGGTGATGTGATGATGATGATGATGATGATGATGATGATGAATTATATTCACTCTATGATAATAAAGCTCCTTGATAATCAGACTCTATTTCTCAATCGTGGGCCTCAACCTCTGTGTATGTGTGTGTGTGTGTGTGTGTGTATATATATATATATATATATATAGTTTTACCAGGAAGAGCGGGCCCCGGGCTCGCTGCTTGCCGCTCTGCATGCTGGGGAGTGTAGTTCGAACCTCGGCGCCATTCTGAACCTCGTAAATCTCGCTAGCCATTCACAGCAGCCCAGTCATCCTCTCAACCAATCACTGCACTTCAACCACCTCACCCACTAATAACTGCGCTATTTTTTATCCCCCAGCAACAAATCACAGCCTCTCAAACAGCTCACAGCCAATCACAGCGCCCCAGCGGCCCGAGCAGCCAATCGGAACACAACAACATGCATGATGCCGCTGAGCTGTGCGCCTGCGCACTGGGCAGACAGCTGATAACTCATCTATTATGCTACTTGGCTAAAACCAAGCGGAGAGAGAAGCCGCCGCAGCCGCCGCGGGACGCACCGGAGGAGCCGAACCCAAAGTAAAGCCGCTCTCTGACCGGGGCCGGGGGGGTGCTGGCGGGGGGACGGGCCGGAGGGGGGTCCCGGTGGGTGCAGGAGGAGCTGGAGGCTCGGAGTCGCTCGGCGCCTTCAGACAAAGCTCAGCTAACAGGCTAACAGCTCATTAGCTAGCCAAACACCGCGGCAACATCTGCAAAGATCGGAATTTTAAACCTTTCGATCCGGTCACTGGTCGTTTCATAACCGCGTAAAAGTCCCGGTGAGTCCTCCAGCGCTGCCCCGGGGCCGCCGCGGCCGCTGGGACCCGCAGTAATGCTCTTTTAACGCGCTCGCTCAGTAGCTTAGCTCAGGTAGTTAGCGACCTAGCTCGTATTTTGCATCGGCTTGCCCGCCATCTTTTTAAAGCGAGATAAATGAGCTTCTTCGTTAGCCCACGGAGCAGCGGGCCCGTGGCCGCAGCTGGAGCGGATCTCCGCGGGGAAACCACCGGGTAAACCCGGGCCCGGTGGCTCTGCGGGCGGATGGTTGTGCTGCCGGGGACTGGATGTGTGCAGTTTGTCGGTCGCAGCGGTGAGTGTTAGCTGTTAGCTCCGCGTTAGCAGCAACAGACTGCGAGCAGCCGCCGGGACCGGAGGTTTGTGGCTCGTTATCCGGGCGGCGGGTGTTTATTGTGGGTTCGGAGGGGGAGAGCTCCGGTGGTTCTGGTCCCGGTGCGCGACTCAGTGTTCGGGCCTGAATCGGTTTGTGTCTGATGTGAACGGATCAGAAACACATGTGATCAGAGTAAATCTGAAACTAATGTTGACAAATCCTTGGTTCGAGTCCCAGACACATGATTGTTGTCTGATCAATAATCGATGAAGTGATTCAGGTGGTTTGTGACGAGTTTACAAGTTAAAACTGAAACTGTTGATCGGTCACTCGGATGTTTCCTCTGTTATTTAATATATGTAATTATCACATGTTAACTAATCTCAGTGATTAATCGAGTACAAAGTGATTATTGGTGATTTCAGGTTTTGAATAATCAATGATTTTCAGTTTTGATCAGTCTGATGGATGTTTCCTTTTCTACTTTCTTTCTGTCACTGTGAACTGGTCTCGAGGTTTTCTGTCTATTTGACCAAATGATCAACAGAGTGAATTGATAAAGATAATGAGTAGTTCCATCTTCAATGGAAATTCAAAGCGATCACCTGGATCATTTCTCCTGTGTTGTCTGACATTCACTTTGTTTTCAAATGAGAGAATCTGAGAAAGTGAAGCTGAACGTTGGTTTGATAAAGTCTTTGAACCAACTCGACTACGTAGTTTGAGTCAAATGTTCAGTCAATGAATTGAGTTATTTAAATACTAGATGTTTTCTGCTTTTCTTCACATCAAATGGAACATGTGTTGCTGAACTTCTACCTGTTCACACCTTTAAATGAAAAGTCCACACTTCTGATTTTACAAAGTCTTTTCTGCATGTCAGAGTTTTGAAGGCCGTGTAACCAATGGGACTTTCTGAACATTTAAAAAATTCTATCTTCTGACCCGAGCTCCTGTACATTATGTCTTGATCAGATGTTGGAGTCGGTGAAACTGATCATTTAACTTTTCTCAGTCTCCAGCAGGAGTTTCTGAGAAGTCTCAGATTCTGACAGGAAACTGAAAATCTTTACTTTTCACTGTTCTCTGTTGTTTTTATAGAATTCCTCAGAACGTTGATTTGAACGGTTCAAACTCGCCGAAGTCAACATCCTGCAGTAATGCCTCTTATTTGACAGAAAAATAATTTAGTTTATAGTTTGACCTTAAAGTAAAAGTGAGGAATAAATTCTTCATGTTTAAAATGGTCAAGAAACCCGTCGGCAGTTATTTGAAGTGTGTGATGCTTCACTGTCACCGTCGGTCTCTGTGTTCTTTTTAATCTTGAATATTAACATCAGCTTCGCTCTCAAACATCCTGCGTCCTCTGAATGTTGAGTGGCGGTTCAGACCTGATCACATCAGACTGGTAAAACAATAAAACATATTGATATAAAATATTTCAAAGTATAGAAAGATGAACAAAATATTTCTTAACTCCCCATAACGTAATAGAACTAAGAACATTATAAACTTTTTCAGATATGAAGATTTTTCTCTGCTTCTCTCCCGACACTCACTGCACGTTAACGTGTTTTCACCGTATGTAATGAGACATGATGTCATCAGGAGATGATGAGGTAGAAGACTTGACTTTCTGCTGCAAAAGAATGAAAGTTTCATATACCATGTTTTTTTATTTTAGTTCCATTTAAATAGGATGCTTTAAATAAACAGAAATAATCTGATCAATAATTTATCAATGTGATGAAATCAGCCATATATCCCAGTGTGATTTTGGAGATTTCTGACCTAAAACCATCTCCACATGTGAGCAAACATGAAACCTAACATACAGTTTTCATATTTTGTCTGAGAAAATAAAACTCTAAACTTCTAAAAAATGTTGCTTTTGTTTTCATACTTATAAGTTTTATATAATTGTATTTGTACTTTCTTTTTATATTTGTTTATTATCAAGTATTGGTCTCAGAAATGTCTTATTTAATATTATCAGCCCAAAAAATCCATATCAATCAGGTTGTAGTCAAAATGATTGCAACATAATTTGAGAAAATTGTAATTATTCATTAATGAGTTTTGGCATGTTAATATGTTGAGAAGTGAAATATATATATATATATATATATATATATATCACAGCTGAGTGTCATCATGGTAACGTGAAGTTTTAACAGTTTGAAAATGTAAGTGATGAATTCTGTGTCTCTGTCTCTCAGGTGTGAGATGGGAGTTTGTCTCCTCGAGGGAAACATCGAGCTAAAGGAACGGCACCGACCAAACCTGAACTGAACACACCAACACACACCTGTGTGCCCACACACACACACACACCCTCAGACCACAGGGGGAGTTGTTTTTTCATCTTCAGGTCAGACACTGCTGTCCCACGGTGCATTGTTACGTCACCATCGTCCACCATGTCGGACGCCCCCGAGGCTGCGCCACCCAGCCCCCCTACCCTCACCAACCCACCAGCCCCTGAGGTCACGAATCCCACTAAACCTGGCAGGTCAGTAACCAATCACACCTGAGCTGAGCCCAGCGACCAAGAGAAAAGTTGTTTTCACACAATTGTTTAGTTAGTGTCCTGTGAAGCAGCAGCAGCAGGTTGTCGGGTCCGACTCGTTCACACCAACAGGAACATGTGGGAACATCCAGGCGAGGGGCGGAGCCTGTAGAGCAGCAGGGGCGGAGCCTGTAGAGCAGCAGGAGGCCGGACATGACGTATAAACTCTGCTGTGGAAAGATCAGTGTTGTTGTTTACAGCTCATCCACACCGGCGTCGGCCCTCATCACCAGAAGATCTGGAACCTCCTCGTGTTTCCAAGTTCACGTCTTCGTCTTCTACGTGTACGGCTCCTCTTCTTCATCCTGAGATGTTTGTGTTCTTCCAGTTTCACGTCCGTCACGTGTTAGAAACCTCATCAACATGTCCACTCGCTCACTGGGAAGCTTCCACACATTGTCCTGCTGTGTCCTCACATGGACTCACGAGGACATGTTACACACATTTCACTAGGAGGCTGCAGGAGAAGATCCAGAAAATGTCCAGAGACACTGACTCAGACATTTGTTCTCACATCCAGAACCTGCAGAACATGACAGGAACGTGTCTGTGGTTCAGTTCATGTCTGAAAACAGCTTGAATATTAAACACAGATTTACAGTGATGAAAACATACCTGAAACAGGTGAGATGAACTTTACCTCTTCTGTGTCCTCCAGAAAAACCAACCAGCTGCAGTACATGCAGAACGTGGTGGTGAAGACTCTGTGGAAACATCAGTTCGCTTGGCCCTTCTACCAACCTGTCGACGCCATCAAGCTCTGCCTGGCGGTGAGTCACTGTCCTAACAGACGCATTCTGTTCATCTTCAGTTTCAACCTGCAACACAAGACACACACAGAGACGACAGATAAACCTAAACTGAATCACTCTATATCTGGCGTTTTTAGCCTACATCCATACCGCTACGTTTTAGTTTGGAAACTGATCTTGGACACCTAGTGGCCAGACTACACAACTACCATTTGACATCACGATGATATGGAAGTATGGGCTGGTCTACTGAGGTGGTGTTTAACAACAAACAATTGTCACTAATTAGTAAATCAGGGTAGCTGTTTTGCCATTTTGATTCTAAGCTAATAACGTCCGTGTTTCCAGGACTACCACAAGGTGATCAAGAACCCGATGGACATGGGAACCATCAAGAGACGTCTGGAGAACAATTACTACTGGAGCGCCAGTGAGGCCATGCAGGACTTCAACACCATGTTCACCAACTGTTACATCTACAACAAGGTAGGTCACACTGCGACGTTCACACCTGCTCACATCCACTGACACGTTAACAGCACCGCGTCTCTTTCCTGTTTTTCAGCCAACAGACGACATCGTGCTCATGGCTCAGGCCCTCGAGAAAATCTTCCTTCAGAAAGTCGCTCAGATGCCTCAGGAGGAAGTCGCTCTGCTGCCACCGGCTCCCAAAGGAAAGAACAAGAGCAAGCAGCCCGCCACCCCCACCACAGGTAATACCACAGTACTACAGTTGTACTGTACTGCGACCACAGGTCATTCTACAGTTCTACAACCGTATACTCTGAAATATTTTTATAGTATTAAGGGATATTGTTGATGTACATTGGTTTTACTGTGTAGTGCTACTGCATCAGCTGTACTAAGTACTCTCGCTCTTTCTCTCTGTTTCTGTCTCTCAGTGAGTCAGCAGGCGGAGTCTTCAGCCTCCCCTCCCCCCTCCTACCCCTCCCCGTCCCCTTCTCAGACACCTGTCATATCCACCACGCCCACACCTGTCCAAGCCACGCCCCCTGTCTCTGCACCGCAGCCCCCAGCAACAATGATGCCGTCTGCACAGCCTGTTGTCAAGGTAACATACGTCACACGATCTAAAATACAAAGAACAGACACTGTCTCTCTCTCTCTGTGTCTCACACCTGTCTCTTTCCACCTGTCTGTCTCTCTAACAGAAGAAAGGTGTGAAGAGGAAAGCCGACACCACCACTCCCACCACGTCCGCCATCTCTGCTGGTCGTGCCGACTCTCCATCTGCTCAGGACAACAAACCAGCAAAACTGGGTTCGTCCCGCCGTGAGGCCGCCGCCCGCCCTGCTAAGACCCGCCGAGAGACGGGTGAGGAGGTGGCAGTGGGTGAGATGGGAGGTGGAGGAGGAGGAGGAGGAGGAGGAGGAGTTGGAGTTGGAGTTGGGGGGAAGAAGGTCGGTAAGCTGGGCGAGCAAATGAAACACTGCGACGCCATCCTGAAAGAGATGCTCTCGAAGAAACATGCTGCCTACGCCTGGCCCTTCTATAAGCCCGTGGACGCAGAGGCACTGGAGCTGCACGACTACCATGACATCATCAAACACCCCATGGACCTCAGCTCCGTCCGGGTAACACACATGACATCATCACACATGGCAGGTCACATGTCATCACACAGTGAGGCCAGGGCTGCGTTCGGTAAAACGTTATTTAAAAGATTGGTGGAACTACAGCAGCTGAGAAGGTCCTTCTTGTCATAGAAATCTCGGTAGACGACGTGAGTTTAAATACACTTGACGTTCCGTCTCTGTGTTTGTCCATTAAACAGTTTCAGATTAAATGAATATGATCTTATTAAATACATTTTTTATAAAATACAAGAACATGTAACATCTTCAGTTGATGTAAACAGCTGCTGCTTCATCTGTTGTTAACAATCCATAATGCCTTTTAATACGATAGTTTATATACACGCAGCTGCTGATTGGTCAACACCTCGGACACACCCACCAAACGATAGGAAACAAAGCTCGTTGACACGTTTAGAAGAAAGATGTGTTTCACGTAGAAACCTTTAAGAAACGCTGCAGCACATTTTGAGATTGAACCTCAGATCTTCGAGTCAGACTCATCACCAGGTTCAGTCTCGTTGTTGACAACAGTTTATTTCATGTGTCAACAGAAAAAGATGGATAAAGGCGAGTACAGTGACCCTCAGAGCTTTGCCACTGACGTCAGGTTAATGTTCTCCAACTGTTACAAGTACAACCCTCCAGACCATGAGGTCGTGGCCATGGCCCGGAAACTGCAGGTACGTCAACCCTCAGATTCCAGAACAAGCTCTGCCCGTGTTGAGGTCATTGATGTGACTGTGTCCGTCCTCAGGATGTGTTTGAGATGCGTTTCGCTAAGATCCCGGACGAGGGCCTGGAAGTGTCCGTCCCGTCTACGACACCACTGGTCAGTAAAAGCACCGCTTCCTCTGACAGCAGCAACAACTCCTCCTCAGACGAATCTTCCGACTCCGAGGAGGAGCGAGCCACGCGATTGGCTGAGCTACAGGAGCAGGTTGGTGCTGCTGAGCAATCACAGGTCAAGAACATCCTGGTTTCCTTCTTTAATACTGAACATTGCTATTGATTTAAAGAGTAAATAAAATGTCAAATATTCATAGTAATCATTGATTGAACTGAATGATCAGTGGAAGGCGTTCCTGATTATTGATCGGAGATTGTAGATATTGATAATTAGTCTATTCCACCAGTTGAAGGCGGTGCACGAGCAGCTGGCCGTCTTGTCCCAGGCTCCGGTCAGCAAGCCAAAGAAGAAGAAAGAGAAGAAAGACAAGGAGAAGAAGAAAGACAAAGGGAACAAGGGGAAGATGGAGGAAGAGAAGAAGCCAAAGGCTGCCGCTCAACAGCCCAAACCAGCCAATCAGAAGAAGGCACCGGCCAGGAAAGCCAACAGCACGGTGACCGCAACCAGGTATGACTCAGTTCATCAGTGAATCCTAATGTTTCTGTGTAAAATGCACCTGACAAACCACTTCCCTGTGCGTTTCCAGGCAACCTAAGAAAGGCAGCAAGACGTCAGGCGGCGGCTCGGCAAACGGAGAAGACGGCGAGGAGTCGTCTCTACCGATGTCGTATGATGAGAAGCGCCAGTTGAGTCTGGACATAAACCGGCTGCCGGGCGAGAAGCTGGGTCGCGTCGTTCACATCATCCAGTCCAGAGAGCCGTCGCTGCGAGACTCCAACCCCGACGAGATCGAGATCGACTTCGAAACGCTCAAACCCTCCACGCTCCGAGAGCTGGAGCGCTACGTCAAATCCTGTCTGCAGAAGAAGCAGAGGAAGCTGCTGCGTAAGAACGACCACGACACAAACATGACACTCACCACAGATCCAACCTGTTTGTTAACCTCTCCCTCTCTCTCGACCCCCACCTTTAGAGAAGGCAGCGGGCGGCGGGGCTTCAGGAGGCGGGGCTAGTCGTTTGAGTGGCAGCTCTTCTTCCTCCTCTGATGACAGCTCCTCAACGGGAACCTCCTCTTCCTCCGACACAGACTGAACACACACACACAACACACACACACAAACATGTTACTGAACACAGAGTTTATACACACACTCAATCACAGGAACGACAGTTAACACATGAACACACATCCATGTAAACTTCCACCATGAACACACACAAGACAGAGATCCAAACTCTGAACTTCTTACAACACACACGCCCAGACTTGGAGACTGTATGTAAATAAGCAAACCTGTTTTTTAGCTCCTAGTGTCGTTTTTTTTTTTTTTTCTTCCTGGAGTAATGGAGAGACAGAAGAAGAAAGAACTTGTCCGAGAGGAGGAGGTCTGTCTGTTCACCAGTTGTACTGATCTTCTCTTAACTGTCGTCTCGCTGCTGTGGAGAGAAATAAAAACATCCACATTTCTTCTTCCTCGGTTTGGACGTCGGCTACGACCCCTGACCTCTGAACACATTCCGGAAGCATCTGTCATCATCAGGAGGACGAGGAGGTCTCAGTGGGTTTCACATCGTTGGAAGTGAAGCTGTAGTCGAGCAATAAGTGAAAAGGTTTTCAGAGAGGAAACATGTCTGAGATGAAGCTCAGAGCATCATGGGAGATTTAACCAAAACCTGGAGAGGAACAAGCGTCTCAGCGGCCGAGTGGCGTCTTTTCTTCTGGTGCGTTCACACCGACTGCGACGCAAAGATCACACGAGATTACAAACAAAGTCAATGCAGAGAAATTTGCAGTTGTAGTTGTTTCTGTCATTCTTCCCCCGGAGTTTCCACATGTACGACGCAGCAACTTGATCCCTTCTGCCAGTCGTCCTCTTCTCTTCTGGAGGAGAACCGGCGAATATTCCCCGTTTGTGTTTATTCACGTGATTAACCTCAATCAACTCAAATGATCCCACGGCACGTTTGGTGTGCACGCACCATTAGAGTCCAGTTCTGAACGATTGGCTAAAAAATAAACCCTAAAAAAACGTCCTCGTCAGCTGATCAACGTGTAGAGACGTGAAAATTGTTGATAAGAAACTTTATTTGAACGTCTCCTGTTAACAGACGCTGTTTGACACGTCCTCTTGTAAAAATGATGTCACACTTATGTCATATCAGCTGTTTGACACGTCCGCAGAGTTCAGGAGCTGCAGTTATAGGCGTGTGTGTGTGTGTGTGTGTGAGGTCAGAGGTCAACCAGTTTTTAATGTGACATCATTAGTTTAAACTGGTTAATTGGTGAATGACGGATGATTATTGATAAGTGGTAAAGTTCATCTGTGACTGACGTCTCTGCAACAATGTTCACGTGTTACTAATTTCTGTTGATTGACAGTCTGAGCGCAGCTGATCAATCACATCCACTTCCTTTATGACTGAAAATCAAACAGCTGATCAGATATTGATCAGCTATTGATAAGCTGAGCTCATATCCAGGTTTCGTACTGTCGTTCGATTTAGACCCTCTGAGACCGACGCTGCCCTCTGCTGGTCCTGAATCAGTTTGACTGGGGTCAACGCTGGGGGCGTGGTCAACGCTGGGGGCGTGGTCGCTGGACCCAGACCGCTCTGAGACAGACAGCGAGACAGACATGTTTCTTTTTAACACTACATCTTTATTTCCTGTCATTTGTTTTTTGTTTTTCAGGTTGTGCTGAACCCGTTTATGTCTTTATAAGATTTGCGATATAAAATGTCTTTGTACGACGTCCCCCCCCCCACCCCCCCTTCCGGAGGTTAAAAGTCAGAGCTAGAATTGAAGCTTCACCCAAATTTCTAATTTTTAATCATTTTAACTCTAAAGTGTCCAAAATAAAGAAGTCGTCAGGATGAAGACAAAACTTTCTCAGCAGAAAAAAGTCCAGTGAATATTTGAGACATTTTAGTAAAGTCACGTCGATTGGCTCTTTTAGTTCTTTTTTGGTTTTTTTATATAAAACTCATTCGTTTACATGTTTCTTCTGTTGGTTGACTGCGCCTCCACCTGGATGCACTGAGTCACTGCACGTTCAACTTTTAAAAGGAATTTTAATTTACATATTTTAAACAGTTTAATTTCATGTGTTGGTATGACATCACAGTTCTGCCCTCTCCTGATTGGTTGGGCGGAGTGGGGCAGTTTGCTGATTCCTTCAGAAGAAGCTTTACATTGCGTGATGTTAGTATTTTCTGCGTGTAGCACAATGTCAACTTGTTTCTGTTTTGATCTGAGTTTCTGATTAAATCACGTGACCTCACTGCTCACCTGTCCTAACTCCACGTTGTCGGTTTCACCTCTGACTTCGCCTGTTTGGGGGGGGGGGGGGGCGGGGTTTAGTGGGTGGCGCTGCAATTCAGACTAGCCAATCAGAACGTTTCTCATTCTTTGTCGTGTGATGTTAACATCCAACACTGTTTCTATTGGCTCCCGCCTGACAGGGAGTGTCATGTGACCTTCAGAAACTTCTGCTTCACAACGCTTTTTTCTATCGTCAACTTTCAGTTTGTTTCTGTTATGAACGCTGCCATCTTGTGGTGATGACGTCATTTGCAGTCAGTCTGTTCAGTAGTGATTGTGGAGTTGTGGTATCGAGGCCCCGCCCACACACACTCAACCATCCTGAGTCAGTCTCAGCTGTCAATCATGACGTCTCAGCCTGTTTTTATATTCTCAAATAACTGATTCAAACCAAACGGATCAGAAACACTTGAACAAACATCAGAGAGAGAAGAATGAACTGAAATCACAGAAACTTCTTTACAAACATTTATTTAACTTTTTTAGTTTGGTCCATGTCCCATCTGCTAACATGGAGGGTTATGATCTATACTCATCTCAGTTCCTCGGCGTCTGGCGCTGCTCGGTTGTCATGACGATAGTTTGTTAGGTGAAATAATTACTAAGTTTCAGACTTGTCAAAACTAAACGTAAACACTAATCGTTAGTTTTTCTTCCCATCGTTTCATCTGAAGAAAAAAAGTTTTATTTTGGACATTTTACAGACAAATCAATAACAACCTAAAACAACGGATACAAAGACGCAGTGACAGACGGACAGCTCGTTGCCGCAGGAACCTCCTCTGTTTTATTTAGTTGATGGTCGAGCTTCGGTGGTTATAGTTAATTTTTGTATTTTAATAAGAAAAAGGAAAAAAGTGATTTTATGTATTTGCATGCACTCCGGCCGTACGTTCCTTCTTCCGTATGTTTGAGCACTGTATAGTAGCTGTATAGTTCCTGTCCGACGTTTAGATCGCCCAGAGAGAGAGAGGACGAAAAACAACACGTGAATAATTTGATGTAATTACTGATATGATCCTTATTTTCTGAGTTCATTTGTTTTCATAAATAAACGTATAAACTGACCCAGTCCACTCTCATTCATACACACACACACCTACTGTACACATAAATACACACACACACACACACACCAACTGTACATTCAAATACACACAGTGAAATGTGTATTTTACTGATGAGGTCAGAGTTAACACATCACATGAATATTGTTATACATGTGAGCACCTGCGTGTTCACGTGTATCAGAATATTCATGTGTTGTGTGGGCGGAGCCTGTGTCAGCTGACTGATGATTCTAATTGATTATTGGACATCAGATCAAACTTCATCTTAAACGTCCTGACCTAAAATATCACGAGTATGAACTGGAACTTATTCAACTAAAAGTTTTAACATGTTCCAGAAGTTCAGAAAAGTTCCTGAAGAAAGAACGTGTAAAATAAAAATGATGAGTCAGTGTTCTGTCTACATGATGCTGCAGATCCTGGACCGTCCCTCGCCGTCCTCCAGGCCCCTCTTGTCCCGAACCAGCACGGCCTGGTTCCCGTAGCTGCTGTACCAGGTGGACTGGCTGCGGCTCAGGTAGGTGGAGGGAGGCGCCATCTCCAGCTGCTGCTGCTGCCAGATCATCAGGGACGTGTCCCGGTACCTCAGCCGAGAGAACGACTCCGACAGGGCCTTCTCTGCCAGGAGGGGCCGCCCAGGAGAACCAGGAGAACCAGGAGAAGCGGAGGAGTCGGGACCAGGTTCTCCTACAGCTGGAGGATCAAAGGCCGACATGATGGCGTCTGCTGGTTCCAGCTCAGATCAAGATCTACCTGAGTCATGATCCAGCAGCAGGTCAGAGGTCAAACTGGATCTAAACAGCTGCTCGTTCATCAGGTGACCGACCTTTGACCTTGACATGTGAAACCTTCAGATTGTCACAGAGCCTGTGACCGATAAAGCTTTGATCTTCACCTGTGACCGGGGCTAGTGTTTCCACACTCAGGGTGGTTAGTCCGGGTTATTATAGGCCAGGTTAGCTTTGCCCAGGTTAATGTATTCTGGGTTATCTTAGTCCAGATAAATTTAGACCAGGTTAATATATTCCGGGTTAGTTTAGTCCAGGTTATCTTAGTCCAGGTTAATTCATTCGGGGTTATCTTAGTCCGGGTTAACTTCAGGCTCAGGTGTTGAAGATCACAGAGAGAAGCTAACGGCTGTTAGCACCTGTAGCTTGCGTCCACTCTGCTGTAGGCTAACGGCTAATCCACGAGCTAATCCTGCTGTTAGCTCCGTTAGCTCCTGCTAGCTCCTGTTAGCCGAAGCTTTTACTAAATTGATGCGGTGGTGACGTCACTGTCGAACCGTTAAAACGTCAGAACACAAACGGTGACACACGAACGACCGTTAGCATCGTTAGCATCGTTAGCATCTGAAGCTGCTGCTGTTTCCAATAGCAACGGTGTGTCCGCAGTCCTGTCCGGGTAGGAACCGATGACCGGGGGACAAGGTTCCTGTGAGGGGAACCCGGGGCTGTTAGCATCTGTTAGCATCTGTTAGCATCGGTTAGCATCGGTTAGCATCGGTTAGCATCATCATCTTCTATCAGATAATCATAACTATATTTATTTGTCCCCGTGAGGAGGGCCAGCTCGGTCCGGGGATGTTTGACCCAGTGGAGGTGGTGGGACAGAGGACAGAGGACAACCAGCCCCCCCCTGCAGGACACCATCAGCACAAGAGCGATCCCCCCCAGTGTCTGAAGGTGGCGCTGGTCTTCCTGCAGCAGACTGGACCAGCAGCTCTGCTCCCAGTAAAACTCCCTGCACCCCCACTGGGGACTGAACTTTAACACTTCTCAACTTATTCACTGTTCTACATTCATTTGTAAACAAGTCTGTGCAATATAAACAGTTATATCCATTCACTGTACATATGCTGACATAATATATTTCTGTACACTGTATAGACCGGTTTAATTACATATATATTTTTTCTATATATTGTTCTATATTGCTATTTCTTTATATTCCTTCACCCAAGTACTGGATGCTGCTTATGTGATGTCTTCTGCTGCTGTAACATTGCAAATTCCCCATTGACTAATAAAGGACTTTATCTTATCTTATAAGCACCTGTTCGAACAGCTTTTATAAATAAAGAAAACATTAAGTGAAAAACAAGACGACACAGAAACTTAAAGTTAACTTTAAAATCATGTTGTAAAAGTTGAGGATTAAAAAACATAGTTGAGATTTTGATTCAGATAAACTTATTAGTCAATCACATTTATATCATATTCACAAATCAGTTTGTCAGTTTGAATCAAGATTGAAGTGGAAATATGAAGAATAAAATCAACATTTTGACTGGAAGGAAAAACAACTTCTTCCTTAAGAAAGATAAATAGTTGAACTAGTTTAGAATTATTGTTTTCACCTTTAGTTTCTCTTCAATGGGATTTTATTTCACTTCAGTTTTCATCATCAGCTGTTTCCTCTTTCAGATGTTTGAATTTTTATTGCAAAGAGTTTCAGCTGATTCCAAAACTAAGAAATATAATTTTTTATGTTTTCACACATTCCTCATCACAAGCAGCGGAACTAATGATATACTTATACTAACCCCATACACACACTGCAGTAACTATACACACACACACACACACACACACATGCTGCAGTAACTATACACACACACACACACACACACACGCTGCAGTAACTATACACACACACACACACGCTGCAGTAACTATACACACACACGTACACACGCTGCAGTAACTATACACACACACACACACACACACGTACACACGCTGCAGTAACTATACACACACACACATACACACACACGTACACACGCTGCAGTAACTATACACACGTACACACGCTGCAGTAACTATACACACACACACGCTGCAGTAACTATACACACACACACGCTGCAGTAACTATACACACACACACACGCTGCAGTAACTATACACACACACACACGCTGCAGTAACTATACACACACACGTACACACGCTGCAGTAAACACACACACACACACACACACGCTGCAGTAACTATACACACGCTGCAGTAACTATACACACATACACACGCTGCAGTAACTATACACACATACACATGCTGCAGTAACTATACACACACGTACACACAGTGCAGTATCTATACACACACACACACACGCTGCAGTAACTATACACACACGTACACACAGTGCAGTAACTATACACACACACACACACGCTGCAGTAACTATACACACACGTACACACAGTGCAGTAACTATACACACACACACACACACACGTACACACGCTGCAGTAACTATACACACACGTACACACAGTGCAGTAACTATGCACAGTATCTGTACAGACTCCACACATGGAAAGTGATTCACTGTCAAATCCAGCATCAGTTTAAAGAGACTGAAATAATTTGTACTTTTAGATTTAGTTCAGAATCTCTGAACTTCTTATTGCAGCCAATCCTACGACCCGAGGGTCACATGACTCGCTTCACCTGTGATGATGAAGATGTGTGATCAGCTGATGTCATCACATGACGAGGACACGTTGAATCATTTCAAAAATATAAAAAGATTTATTAGAAAAACTTTATTTACACTTGACAGTTTCAGCAGGGACCAGCTGAGTCACATGACCTAACGCCTGAATCGGATTGGTCCACTACAACAGGACAGGGGGCGGGGCTTTGTGCCGTTTTCCCGGGTGTTCGTCGTCTTTGTCTCCTTCTCGTCCTCGTTTCCTCCCTGAGGTTGACTCCGCCTCCTGTAGAGGGAGGGGTCAGAGTGAGTCTTACCAACTGTGTGTGTGTGCGTGTGTGTGTGCGTGTGTGTGTGCGTGTGTGTGTGTGTGTGCGTGTGCGTGTGTGTGTGTGTGTGCGTGTGTGTGTGTGTGTGCGTGTGCGTGTGTGTGTACCATGGCAGCGGCAGCGAGGTCTCCAGCAGGGTACATCAGTCTGTGAGCGGTCGCCATCATCACATGATCCTAGAAACACCACAACTTCATGAGTCCACACCCACAAACTACATTTCCCACAATGCACCTGCCGTGCCCGTGGTAATGTAACTAATGTCATGTAGTAGTTAGTTACCTGTAACCAGGGATGAGACAGAGCTTCTTCTATCGTCATCCTGTCACTGGGATCAACAACCAGCAGCTTCCTCACCACATCCTTAGCTGTAACACACACACACACACACACACACACACACACACACACACACACACACACACACACACACACACACACACACACACACACACACACACACACACACACACACACACACACACACACACACACACACACACACACAGCTGTAGTACTGCAGTAGTATTACTGTAGTACTGCAGGTTGTAGTAGTAGTTTTACCTTGGTCAGAGACTTGTCTCCACTTGGACTGAACCATCGTAAATTCTCCTCTGATGATCTGATCTGTGACCGAGTGACTGAACGTCTCATGGAACGGAGGATAACCCCCCAGACTGAGAGACAGGTAGAGGGGAGACAGGTAGAGGGGAGACAGGTAGAGGGGCGACAGGTAGAGGGGCGACAGGTAGAGGGGAGACAGGTGAAAACAGTGAAAACTCAAACCAATACAAATTATGAGAGACAGACAGACTGAGGGTGAGACAATGAGCCTACCAGACGAAGAGCAGGACTCCGAGGCTCCAGGCGTCGACAGCGAGACCATAACCTGTGGTGGACGCCTGAGTGAAGACCTCAGGAGCGAGATACGAGGGCGTCCCACACAATGTCCTCATCAACACCGTCTCCTCCAGGATCCTGGACTGGTTAAAGTCTGTCACCTGAGGGGGGCGCCACAGAGACATATACAGTATTTAAATATAAAGTATTGACTGTCCATCACTCTGTCCTCGACCTGACTGTCCATCCCTCTGTCCTCTGTCAATCACTCTGTCCACTTCCTGACTTTCCATCCCTCTGTCCTCTACCTGACTGTCCATCCCTCTGTCCATCACTCTGTCCTCTACCTGACTGTCCATCACTCTGTCCTCTACCTGACTGTCCATCCCTCTGTCCATCACTCTGTCCTCTACCTGACTGTCCATCCCTCTGTCCATCACTCTGTCCTCTACCTGACTGTCCATCACTCTGTCCTCTACCTGACTGTCCATCCCTCTGTCCATCACTCTGTCCTCTACCTGACTGTCCATCACTCTGTCCTCTACCTGACTGTCCATCCCTCTGTCCATCACTCTGTCCTCTACCTGACTGTCCATCACTCTGTCCTCTACCTGACTGTCCATCCCTCTGTCCATCACTCTGTCCTCTACCTGAGAGGAGCTGAGGCTCTTTGACACAGTTGACTCCTGCTGCCTTTAATCAGCCTGAGGACAAACCAAGACTCTGGAGACAGAAAAGACAAACTACTGTGATGAATTAGGTGCAAACACATAAAGACAGAAAACAAAACTTATAAAGACGCACTCTCCACCACCGCACTCACTCCCAGCATGCACTGCGACAGAGAGAGAGACAGGTTTGATATCATCCCAACACAGACTGAAGCTCCACCTCCTGGAAGAGACATCAACCAATCAGACTTTACCTTAATAAGACAGACGTCTTCCTGAGAGGACAGAAGGACGTTCTCTGGTTTCAGGTCCCTGTGGATGATCCCGTTACTGTGGAGGTACTACACACACACACGCGCACGCGCACACACACACACACACACGCACACACACACACACACACACACACACACACACACACTCTTACATTGTGCTGCAGACCAGGGGACCGCTGATGCGGCACCTTAGTAACCATAGCGACACAGCTGGACTCACCTGCACCGCTCGCAGCATCTGGTAGAAATAAAGTTTGGCGACAGATTCTTGAAGCTGCTGCTGAGACTTGATTCTGTGGAACAGTTCGCCGCCCTCCATCCTGAAAAAACACACTGTCAATAAAGTTTACTTTGAAAACAACTTTATCGAACACATCCCAACTCACAGCTCCAGCACGATGTAGAAGCTGTCGTCCGTCTGGTAGAAGTCCTCCGTCCTCATGAGACACGGCTGCAGGACAAGAGACGAGAGACGGATCCCCTTTAGAACAGTATGATTTAATATGAACCTTTATTTTGATTCATTATTACATAGACTTAATATTGAGGTTATTATTGGAGTTTTGTGAATGAATTGCATCTAGAAGCTGGTGCACGTAGACACGCCTCTTTTAAGCTGTTAATTTCTTCTTCGTTGGTGTCAGACTCACGTGGTCGATCCTCTGGAGAATCTCGATCTCTGTCTTTGCATTTCGTGTCGCCGTCTGTGATTGGACAAAAAAGGAACAGCATAGGTCACATGATCAAGGTTCCTATTTTTCATTGTCTCAGCAGCCTTGTTTGCAGTTCTCAGCCAATCAGAGCACACTCACCCCTTCAGACTTAAAGTTGTTCTTGTTGATTATTTTCACTGCAAATTTCTTACAGGTCGATCTCTCAAAGGCCAGTCTGACTTCACCACACACTCCCCTGACACACACACACACACAGACACACACACACACACACAGACACACAGTGTCACAGGGAGACATCATGTGACATCACAGTGGCGTGTAGCGTGTCAGACTCACGTTCCGATTCGTCGAGTGAACAGATATTTCTCCTGAAGTTCTTTAGGTAAAGTCGACTGATCATCAGACATGAGGTCAATGAAGACAAAGACTGGAGACAGACAGGTAGACAGACAGGTAGAGACAGACAGGAAAAGAGGACTTCATGAAAAATCCCTACAGGGTTGTACATATGGCTGCTGGAATTGCTGTAGCACCTGCAGGGGGCGCTGCAGGAGTTGATAATTAGTAGATGATAGGTTTTTATTAAATTGACATTAAGAATTGGTAGAGGCCCCCGGTGTCTCGTCCTGCAGCTGGACACAGACGGACTGAGACACCAGCTAATATTTACATGTGAGCACATTAACTTCTGACCTTTGTTACGTTGCTCAGCCAGAGCGAGGACAGCGTTGTTGACCAAAGGAAGCTTCTTGTTTTTACCAATCAGGTTCCCGTCCACAAACGTTCCGTTATTACTGTAGTCCTCCACAAAGACCTCACTGTCCTCCTGTGAGACAGACGGGCAGAGACACAGATAGACAGAGAGACAGGCAGAGATCAACAGTAGCAGCAGCATAAGCAGTTTTCAGACCTGAGCTCCAGGTCAAATCCAGAGACTCGTCTCCAGAGCTTCTCCAGAGTTTGTGTTTCACAGCTGAACAACACAGCAGCAGGTTTTCTGCACAGACTCGTTCACAGCATCAGATCCTCCTCCTGGTTCAGGTGAGAGGGGGGGGCAGCCGGGTGCAGCAGACAGAGACAGGAAGTGACGTGTTACCTCTGCTGCAGAGGTCATGTGATCATGTTGACATCACCTGACACCTTCAGCTCGGATCACCACAAACTCTCTTCACATCTTCGTCTGTGAGATTTGTTTTAGTTTCTTCATGTTTGTGTCCCGTGTTAGAAGCTCCCCCCCCCCCCCCCCACACTCAGTGAATCAGTGGAGGATCCTCTGCTGTGTTCACACTGCTCCTGGATTTAGACTTTATACAGGAGCTCAGGAGGAGAAGAGAAACTGAGTGTGATCCTCCAGAGAAGATCCAGAGAACTGAGGAGCTCAGGTCTGAAGCAGCTGTTAGCATTAGCATCAGCAGTTATCTTACTCTGTAGATCCTAAAGTGTTTCTTGCTGTAGATTTTGAACTTTTTGGATCCTGGTTCTTCAGGGTCGTCAAGAACGTAGTTACACTTAGAGTCTCGTCCAAACAGGTACTGCTCCTCTATACAGTCTGTAAACAAACATAATATAGAACATAGAACTAATAACATTAGTACTCATAATAATATCATATTAGAACTATCATAAGTAGTAACATAATAGTTCTCATTTTAATACTAGGATTAGTAATAAGGCTAGTTTTATTCCCAGTATTGTGACTATGATTAGAACTAGCATAAACTTTAAACTGTGAGGAATAGCACCACTGCTAACAGAACTAGTTTCAGAATCCCCTCCATGCTTCCATGTGAGTTAGCAGGTTATAAAGTGAACTCACCGTGGCTCCTGAAACCTCGCGCCATGGGCAGCAGGCGGCCCCAGGGTTGTTGCTCGGGCTCCTCAGGGACAGACGCCAGGGGGACGGGTATGGTGTCCATGCTGCTCAGAGTCCCTGAGCTGCTGGATGACTGGCTGGCCGAGGCTGGTCCACTGGAACCACTTGAACCGGACTGAGTGGACTGGGCCTTGGACGGGGACTGTGTTGACTGGGCCTGGGACGGGGACTGGGTGGACTGGGTTGACTGGGTGGACTGGGACTGAGGCTGGTCCCCTTCATGTGGAACCTCCTCAGACATTCTGTCTCTCTGTAGATTAACATTAGAACAACACATTCGATTTTAGAGGCAACGTCATCGTTTCACTACATATATATATATATATATATGTCTTCTCTCCTGTGTCTCTCCTGTGTCTATCTCTCCTGTCTTCTCTCCTGTGTCTCTCCTGTGTCTGTCTCTCCTGTGTCTGTCTCTCCTGTCTTCTCTCCTGTGTCTGTCTCTCCTGGTTCTCACCTGTGTCTCTGCTGTCTCTCTCCTGTGTCTCTGCTGTGTCTCTGCTGTGTCTCTCCTGTGTCTCTGCTGTGTCTCCTGTGTCTGTCTCTCCTGGTTCTCACCTGTGTCTCTGCTGTCTCTCTCCTGTGTCTCTCGTGTCTTTCTCTCCTGGTTCTCACCTGTCTGTCTCTCCGGTCCTCGCAGTGTCCTCGGGGTTTCACCGAACACCGGAAGTCCGAGGAAACGTGTTTCCTTGTACCGAATCCCACTTTCACGTCACGTGATGACGTCGGCCAATGAGAAGTCAGAGTATTGATCACATGATTTTGAATGTGCGTTAGTTTCCGGGTCTGAAGTTGAGAGACGGCGGGACCGGGAGGACGAGGGGATCGAGTATGTGACGGATCAGAGACGGTGTCCAATCAGAGAACGAGTCCTGCTGCGTCCTCATGTCCAGACACAGGAGCTGTAAGAACCTGATCATCTCAGACGGTGAGTGTGACGTCAGACAGGTCACATCTGTCCACTGATGGAGAGACAGAGGACAGAAGGTCGTCTTCTTCTTCTTCTGGTTTATTGGTGGTGGTCAAGGTGCATTACCTCCATCCACTGTGTTTCAACATCCTTCTTCTCCTTCTCCATTCGCCACTCTTGTATATTTGATGTCTCATATCATGTGACAGAGGGCTGATCCCATCAGAGGTCACCACTCTGTTAAATCTCCTCAGCTTGTTTCTTCTCAGATGAGGAGGTTAAGGCTGAGGAGCTCAACCCGTTCTCCTTCAAAGAGTTTCTACGATTGAAGAACCAGGACCAGGATCAGGATCAGGATCAGGACCAGGATCAGGACCAGGACCCGGATCAGGACCGGGACCAGGATCAGGACCGGGATCAGGATCAGGATCGGGACCAGGACCAGGACCAGGACCAGGAACACAGTGAGGTATGAAGACCACAGAGTCTCCATCAGATGAACAGTATCACTGACTGAGTCTGTGTCTGTAGTCCTGCAGCTCCTCAACCTTTGACCCTGATGTCCACAAACGTTTCCTCTCTGAGCCGTCGATGGCACCACAGGTAGTGACATCATCACAGAACTTAACCCCACTAACTAGTGACTAACCCTCAGTAACTAGGAACTAAACTAACATTCAACCAGGAACATGAATGATTCGTGTTCACTTTGAGTGACAGGTTAAACACCTCTCTGTCTGTCCAATCAGGAGGAAGACAAGGATTGGGGGTGGGGCTTCCAGTGCGTGGCCAGCAGCTCCTCCCTTCTCTCAGAGGAGGAGACCAGGTGAGTAACGTCACAAGTTGTTCACGTGAACGTGAGCTGC
>NC_047159.1:286521-314021 GCF_009819705.1 Hippoglossus hippoglossus | reverse complement strand
TCAACTCCTTCAGGAGAAGGAGCGACATACAGGTGACCCACACACTTTAAAATTAAAAGGAATCTGGCGTTAAAAGAGACATAAATCTGAACAGGGCTTTTATTTTGAAATGTGTTACAGTTGAAGGAGGACAACATGGCGTTGAGGAGAACCATCAGAGAGCTGCAAAGAAGATCAGATGCTAAAGAACGAAGGTGACCGCCCAATAATCACACACCAGCTGATCAATAGAAAACAGAGTATTTACCCATCATGCCTCTGTTTGACCCCCACACCCCTGGTCAGGGTGCAGGAGCTATCGGAGGAGCTGCTCCAGAGGAGACGTCAGGATGAGAAGGAGGCTGAGGATCTGGAGAGCATGGTTCACTCTGTGGAGCAGAACCTGCACCTGATGACGGTACGCTGAACCACAGGTGTCAGGTGACCAGTTATCTGTGACTTCATGTCCCTCAAAGTGTTTCTAATATCATTCATAATATCATAATATCGTCTCTATCTCACTGGGGCAGCTTCAGACTGAGCTCCTCAGTTCTCTGGATCTTCTCTGGAGGATCAGACTCAGTTTGTCTTCCTCCTCCTGAGCTCCTGTATAAAGTCTAAGTCCAGGAGCAGTGTGAACACAGCAGAGGATCCTCCACTGATTCACTGAGTGGGGGGGGGGAGGAGCTTCTAACACGGGACACAAACATGAAGAAACTAAAACAAATGTCTCTGGTGAAAAAGAGAGAGTTTGTGTGTGTGGCCCCGGGGCCTCACAGTGAGATCACAGGAGCGTTAACATGAAGCAAGTTACTTTGTTCAAGTGGAAAACATGTGATTTCCCCCCCCCCCCCCCCCCCCCCCCCCCCCCCCCCCCCCCAGCGCATGAAGCCTGAGAATCTGCTGCTGAGTTGTTCAGGTGTGAAAGAGAGAAAATCTGGAGCCAAATCTCAGAGTTCATGTCTGAAAACAAGTGAAGGTGAGATAATATCTGTTGTCTTTGTACAAATAAAGTTGAATTGATGTGTGTGTGACAGAAGCGAGCGATGAAAGCAGAGAACAACGTCAGTAAACTGAAGGCGGAGCTTCAACAGCTGCAGGTAGTCAGAAAACTTCATTTGATCAGATTTATTAAAAACCTTTCCCATGATGCAAGTTGGAGTGAGTGTGTACATTTGTGTGCGTGTGCGCGTGTCAGGTGGAGGTGGAGTCTCTGCGGTCGGAGAACGATGGTCTGAAGGCAGCAGAGTCTCAGGTCGTCATGACGATGAGACAAACTGCTCTGGTGGCGTCTGAGTACCTGAACAAGATGGCAAGCCACGCCCACTCCTCCATCCGGTCAGTGTGTGTGTGTGTGTGTGTGTGTGTGTGTGTGTGTGCAAACACAAGGTAAACAGGTGTCTCGCCTAACCCTTTGACACTTATCCAATGTACAAATAACATTGGATCGATTAACTTCGCTCCTTAAACCATAAACAAGTTGAAAGATCCATAAAATAAAAACAGCTTCTCAAGATTTACTAAATACAACACACAGTAACTGGACCTGTCTATGACCTGTCTCTCTCTCACCTGTCTCTCTTCAGTCAGCTGCTGGGAGAGGCGGAGACTCTTCGTCTCGTGTCTCACCTTCTTCGTTCTATTGATAAAATCTCAGAGTGTTGAAGCTGTGATGGACGTGTGGGACGTGAGGACGTGAGGACGTGAGGACGTGGTCGTCATAGAAAGCTGCTTTGATGACATCACAGCAGCAGGTTGCTGATTGGATAGATTCTGTATCAGTGCCAGACTGAAGATGATGTCATGACGTTATTCTTCAAATATAAACTTTATTAAACAGTTTGTCAACGATGTTCTGAGATCAGGTTCTGTTCCATCATGTCGCTGTAAAACAATAAAACACAACATTCAGAACAGTCCTATGTGGACCTGTCTATAACCTGATTCTCCTCCTGTGTGGACCTGTCTATAACCTGATTCTCCTCCTGTGTGGACCTGTCTATAACCATGATTCTGGACCTGTGTGGACCTGTCTATAACCTGATTCTGGACCTGTGTGGACCTGTCTATAACCTGATTCTGGACCTGTGTGGACCTGTCTATAACCTGATTCTGGACCTGTGTGGACCTGTCTATAACCTGATTCTCCTCCTGTGTGGACCTGTCTATAACGTGATTCTCTACCTGTGGACCTGTCTATAACCTGATTCTGGACCTGTGTGGACCTGTCTATAACCTGATTCTGGACCTGTGTGGACCTGTCTATAACCTGATTCTCCTCCTGTGTGGACCTGTCTATAACCTGATTCTCCTCCTGTGTGGATCTGTCTATAACCTGATTCTCCTCCTGTGTGGACCTTTCTATAACCTGATTCTCTACCTGTGTGGACCTGTCTATAACCTGATTCTCCTCCTGTGTGGACCTGTCTATAACGTGATTCTCCACTTGTGTGGACCTGTCTATAACCTGATTCTCCTCCTGTGTGGACCTGTCTATAACCTGATTCTCCACTTGTGTGGACCTGTCTATAACCTGAATCTCCACCCACCTGCTAGTCATGCTGCTGACAGGTTTTGCTGGTGTTAGGAGGAGCAGCAGTAGACGGGCGACTTTGCGACGGTTCACCAGCAGAGACTGGTTCACCATCTGACACAGAGACAGAGGAGAAGTGTGTCAGGGTTCCTCAGGTTCTCAGAGGACAAATGTTCTGGACGTGGACGACTATGATGTGCTCATTAGAATATATTGATGCATCCTGATACATTGTTTTTTTTTTAAATGATCATTTTAAATTCAGAACAGGGTCCGAATATGATTCTATTTGAAACATAAACTAAAGTTTCAAGGTCTTTCTTGTCACCATACTCAGGTTCAATGAAATTGTAAGAGGCTTCTTTCTCCGAGAAATATTTATATACAGGTGTTTATATATAGCAGCATCAGTGTTCAAGAATCTCAAGACCAAATGTCTATTCTGAGACTGGGAGTGGGCGGAGAGTATCACCTGTCACAGGGGAGGAGACTAGAGAAGGGGAGGCTATATAAGTGTGTGTCCTCTTCAAAAACCTTTGTTTGAGACACTGCTGCCACACCAGACCAAAGGAAGGCCTGAAGCATTATTTCTTAACCTAGAGGATGCATTAACATAAACATCCATTACACCATCCTTCCTACCCTTCCTCCATCCCTTCATCAACTTCACCACTAATGAATGGGTAAATGGCTCTTGGATCCTTGTGTTTGAATGTGCACACCAGCCAGAGGTTCTATGGTCCAGTAATACTGAACAACTGAATCAAATAGAATTTATAGTCTTTTTTCAATCAGCAAATAACTATACAGGAGGAAGAGTAACTGAATTTTAGTGCAAACAACTGTAAACAAATGGAGCAAACACTCCCTGAGGGTGAGATGTGTGTAAATGTTGTTGTGAGAATGAACCCGGGTCAGAGGTCAGAGGTCAGAAGTTACCGTGGCTATGCTGTGGATCAGTCTGTGGACATCAGGTGGCAGCAGGAAGCTGATCTTCTCCAGCAGGTGGCAGTATTTCCTGAGCACAGCTCTGATCTACAAACACACAGCTGTTAGAATGTGACCCTGATGAAACGTCAGTGTTGACCTTTGACCCTGAGGAAACTCACCTGCTTGATGCACTGACTCTCACATTCTGTCAGTTTGTGTTTCAGCTCCATGATTCTCTTCATCTCGTCCTGCAGCTGCTGCCACACACATCATATTCATATATATATTATACATATAAACACTTACACACAGCATATATATGTATATGTATACCGTGTGTTTACCTGCAGATAGACGGGATGTATGGGTGTGTCTTTAGGTGTTTTCGGTTTGACGTTCACTTCCTGTAGAGTCGACATCATTTCCTGACTGATAGACGTCACCTGAGCCTCACACACCTGAAACAGTAGAGGGTGGAGCCTGTGAACGTGTGTGTGTGTGTGTGTTGTGTGTGTGTATCCACAGACTGTAAATAAACATGGATGGCATGACATCTCTATTGCCCCCTGGTGTCTGGCTGCAGTATAGGTTATAAACCTCCTCCATGTTAAAAGATGGGACATGGAGCAAACCACAAAATCAAATTAGACGTTAAATAAAAGTTTGTCAAAGATGTTTCTGTCACTTCAGGTCGTTCTTCTCTCTCTGATGTTTGTTCAAGTGTTTCTGATCACTTTGGTTTGAATTCGTCATGATTGACAACTGAGACCGACTCAGGATGGTTGAGAGTGTGTGTGGGCGGGGCCTCGATAACACGATCACTACTGCACAGACTGTAAATGACGTCATCACCACAAGATGGCACCGTTTGTATCTGAGATATTTAAGCTTCACTTCAGGAGTGTCGTCATCTTTATTAAGTCGTCATCAGTTGATGTATAACATGTATAACATATGTAACATATATATTCTACCTGACTGAGTTGCGTCAGTTCAGTTTCCAGCTGTTTCAGAGCGTCGTCATGTTTTTCCCGCCTTTTCTCCGCCA
The DNA here is from genome assembly GCF_009819705.1 of Hippoglossus hippoglossus. NCBI lineage: Eukaryota > Metazoa > Chordata > Actinopteri > Pleuronectiformes > Pleuronectidae > Hippoglossus > Hippoglossus hippoglossus. The sequence goes on along the minus strand of NC_047159.1, from coordinate 309,531 downwards.
GACGTTGGATGATGTCAGAGCTCGGACACTCGACCACTGAAATAAAGAGGATGAGCTCCAGCTGTGATTGGTCGTCACATAGTGACACTCTCACTCCGATTTCATATCAAACTGAGTTTCAGTGGAACGTCTGTAGTTTTTCATCATTAAATACGAACCCACAGTGTGAGGAAGTCTGCTGACATCATCAACATCATTATCCACCTGCTGTCCCCTGCTGGACAAACAACACAACTACCTGAGAGACACAACAATGTCAACAGCTTGAGACTGTCTCTACCCGTCTGTCCCTACACCTCAGTGTCTATGTGCCTGTCTACCTGCTGTCCTCGTCTGTCCTCGTGTCACTCTGTCCAGAGAACAGAGACCTGGACAGTTGAACCTACAGACACAGAGAGACAGTCAGACAAAGCTACATTAGCTAACATAGCTACATTAACCCTTTGATACACAACATGGGTCAAATGTGACCCGGCTCAGTTTTTATTTTCTATATCTTGGCATTGAATGAATTTCATCATTCAGTATTTGGAGAAAGCCTGAGACTGGGAGATGTTGGTGGACGTGGGCCAGCGGCTCCCAGTCCCATCACATATAGTCACTACCACCCTGAGACCTGATGCTCTGGTCCAACACCCTGCTCCTCGTCGACTTGGTAGAACTGACAGAACCCTGTGAGGATAATGCTGATGAATAAGAGGAAAAGGCTGCGATGCAGACATGGAATGGGAGGCAGAGCATCGTGGCTGGAAAGCAATAGTTGGACCTGTGAAGGTCGGCTGCAGGAGTTTCATTCCAACATCCACCATCAGGTTGCTCAAAGATCTGGGATCCATGGACAGGTCCTGCTCCAGACCATGACAGAAACATCACACACTGCAGAACGCTGCAGCCAACGGCTCTGGATCAGGAGGAAAGATCCCAACTGGGCCCCAGGATGCTCGAGACCTGTACCCAGATCAACCTGTGGGGGGCCGGCCTCAGAAGAGGGTGTCTGGTGATTAAAAGGCCGAAACACCTGAGGACACTAAGGTACACAGCTGAAGACATGTCCCGAACATCCGATTACATCAACTAGCAGAAGGCATTAATTAGTGTGGCAGAACGTTCATTACGTATTCTCCATCTTGTCTTATTATTAAAAGGGAAAAGTGTTTAGTTTAAAAAGGCAAAGAGGTAATGATGTCCGATCTACTGAGCAGCCACATGGTTTTCATAGTACTTTCATAGTGCTGCCATACAAGCCAGTAGCCAGTCAGATTTACCTTTAGCCTCAACGTACTCTCAAGTTCGACCTGTATCATTGATTACAAGCCCAAAGCACGTGAGGGCACTAAGGTGCAGAGTTATGTCCCTAACATCGGCTGGTGGCCACTAACACATGCTAACATCTACGTCCAAACGTACACGTGATATTTAACTCTCGTCCTATAGTCTCAATTAGGTATTCCCCAATTTACTTGTTTTGATCATCAGAAATCCTTATTTTATTGTTTCCTTTGTTACTTTTTGAATAAAAGCCATTTTGTATCTCTACCCTTCTAATGCACAACATGGGTCAAGCATGACCGGTATTCATTTCCTGTTTTATTTCATGCATGAGTGGTTTCTTTGCTATATTTTTAAAATAATATATCTTATCATTTAATATTCTAAGTGTTCATTAAATATCTTGTTTTTGATTAACACAAATCATTATTTTGCTTTCTTACTTTATAAACAAATGTAAATTGTGTATTTCTACATCACTTTTAAACACACACACACACACACACACACTACAGTATGTATTCACTACAGGACACCTGCCATTCATTTCACACATCTGATGCATGTGAGTCTTATTTTACAATCCATTACTAGTGAGAAAGAGAAGCTAACTAGCTAACAGCTAGTTAGCTTCTTTTCTGGCTAGCTAACCATAACAATCAACAAGATAAAACTCCAAATAACAGTTTATACCTAATAGACTGATTGATATGCATTTGATTTTCTCTATCCAGAGTGTCAGTCTGGCTGCTCGCAATCATTTCAGACTTACGATTGACATGGTCACAAAGATGCTGGATGAAGAACAGGATGAGGAAGATGAGGAGGCAATTCTTTGTCTTGATTCTGAGTCTGAAATCTCTGAGGCTGAGGAACTAGAGTCTAGGTCCTAGACTTTGTTCTACAGGATCAAGCTGGAGATGGGGGTGAGTCTTGGAACCAGCTCTGCTGCATGAAGAAGGCTCCTTTGATGACATAGAAAATGAGTCCTCTATGTCATCAAAGGAGCCTTCTCCTAAATGAAGAAGGAAGAATAAGCTATAAAAGAATAAAGCAAAGAAACATCCAGCCATGCATGAAATAACACAGGAAATGAATACTGGTCATTTTTGACACACGTTGTAAATTAGAAGGGGTTTGCATAGCTTGTGTATCAAAGGGTTAACGTGACATAGCTACGTTAGCTGACAAAGCAACATTAGCTAACACAGCTGCATTAGCTGACAAAGCTACATTAGTTATCATAAACAAGAGCTCAAACTCAGACCTGGTCTAACTGACCCGGGTTATCAAAGTGACCTTTGACCCACCTGAGCATCGAACAGTTGACTGTAAACTGCTTTGATCTCACACATCATCCCAGAGACTGTTAACGTTTACCTGTCACCATGACAACCAGCCTGTGGCACCTTCATGGTCCACAGAGAAAATTGTACGTTCTGATCTCACACTCTCTCACACACTCTCTCACACACACACACACACACACACACACAAGAGAACCAATGAAACACGTTTGTCAGTAAATACTTTATTGATTTATTATAATTATTATTATTATAACTGATGTGATTAGACACTTTTACTACGAAATGTTTGTGATCAATCGTCAATATTCTGACATCTTCAACACTCAGTGATGTCATGCTCAGATTTGATCATGTGATCTCAGGGGAGCTCAGTCCCACTCGGTGATGTCACTGCTGCTGCTATCGTCAAGGTTACTGGCTGCATACTCCTTACAGATGACCTTTGACCTTAGTGCTTGCTTCCTGTTGTCATGGAAACAAAAACATGCTGAAAGCTGCATTTTCTCCAGAGCTGAAATGAATCTGAACTCACCTGCGATAGAAGAAGTTCGGACGAGTCCTGAAGGTGAGACAGTCGTCTGTCTGCTTCTCCTGCACACACAGAGAGAGAGAGACATGTGAGAGAGAGAGAGAGAGACAGAAAGACAGGATGTGAAGAACCATCTGGTGTATTACCCATGATGCAGTAGGGCTGGTCTTCAGTTCAGACTCTGCAGCGCCTCCTACAGGAGAACTGTTCTGCTGCAGAGCTGATGCCTCCTCAGGCTCCTGCAACTTCTCACTGTGAACCTCCTCACTGCTTCCTGTTCAGTCACATGACAGGACGCAACACGTCACATGACAGGACGCAACACGTCACATGACAGGACGCAACACGTCACATACAACTCTGACCTTCTACTGTCTTCTCTGTCGGTTCCTCCTCTTCCTCACTGCTCACACTCCTCTCCCACTGAATGAGACAGCCATCATCATGACATCATCATGACATCATCATTACATTCCACACCTGCTGTCATTAACACACTTGTCAGTCTGAGCTGCATCAGCCAATCACAACATCCTCCTTCTCACCTGGTGAGTGTTGCAGGTGAGTCTGCGGAGGTGTGTCCTCCGTTGTAGCTCTTCCCCCTGTGACCTCAGCAGGAGGATCTCCAGCCTATCAGATTGCTCGGTGAGTTGTCTAACCTGCTCCCTGTACTGATCCTTCTCCTGCAGGAGCAGCCGCACTTCCTCCTGCTGCTCCGCCCACGACGACAGCGCCTGCAACAATCAGAGAGATGGTTCTAAAAGAGCAGACTCCAAGCAGAGAACTGGAGAACCTTCCTGGTGTCTTGTGGTTTAACAGGGACAGGAAGTGACACATGGAGGTTGAAAACAAGAGACATGTCACTGTCAATCAGTGACATGTCAATCAGTCAATCAGCATCCACCCCACCCACCCAGGTGGATCAGGACTCCTCACCTTGTCTCTCTCTCGGATCACCTCCTCCAGCTGTCTGAGGGTTTGTTTGTTTCGTTGACGGTACATCCTGGTGTCTCCCTTCAGCTGAGTGCAGCACACTCCAGCTCCTCCTTCTCTTCCAGACTCTGAAAACAAACACACCCAGCATCACCCCGACCGCCTGATCTCACTGACATGTCTTCTACTTAGGAAATCAGACAGAAGTGAGACATGTGGACATTTACTTCAGCCTAATAATCAGACATGTTGTGTGCACGAGACAAACAGACTTCCTGGTTTCTGTCAAATTCAGCACTTCCTCCAGCTCTTTCACAATAAAAGCCTCCGAAAAGTTCAGGTGACAGAATTTTCTCAGCAACATTTGTAACTAAAGTCACCTCCTGTGGTTGTTTGTCTCCACCAATCAGAGCCGTTTTAGTCACCTTCCTTTTATTTAAGATTCATATGAGGTCACTGACCTTTGACCTTTGACCACTGGAATCTAATCAGTTCATCTTTGAGTTTAACTTAAGCTTGTACAAAATTTGAAGAAAGTTCTTGAGGTCTTGTGTTCACAGGAATAGGACGGACGACCTGAAAACATGAATCCTCTGGCCACTAGGTGTCACCAGCGCAGAGGAATAAAGTTTGTGTTGTTGAAAGGAATGAAATTGGTTCTGACCCGAGAGCTCTGGTCCTCTGCTCTGTGGAGATCTCGTCTCAGTCTCAACACTGTAGTGAGGAGGTTCATCTGAGGAGCAGGATCTCCTTCCTTCTCCTCTTTCTTGTCCGTGTTTTCTTTCTCCTCTTTACTCTCCTCCCTCTTCTCCTCCCCTCTGTTTGGATGGAAGAACGTCTCCGAGGGCAGAGCCAGACTCCTGCTCTGAAAACACACCTGTCAACAGTCAGTCGCTGAGCTACTCACATGATCGCACATAATTCTGGTCATGTAAAGTATCAACTCTTTTCTTTCTTTTCTCTTCAAAGTGACATTTTTAAACACGGTGTCAGATGATGTCTGGAGAATGAAAGCAGATGAATTTTCAGTAAGATTACTGAAAGAAGCTGAAGTGAGATCACCAGCAGGGGGCAGCATCTGAGATTTGAAGACAAAATATTATTTGTGAGTATTATAAGTGTGATGTTTTGAGGCTGAAAGAAACTGAAGTCAGTTGAGGTGTAAGAAATTAAAACTGTTGATTTGTGTTGAACCTGAAGAAGCAGAGGTGAGTTGAAGCGTTAATTAACTTCTTCTTTCTTCGGTTTATTGGCGGATGGCAACCAACGTAAAGGTGCATCACCACCACCACTCATATTAAATCAAATATTGTTTCTGCTTCAGATTTACTGAGTGAAATGTCCATGACTTCTTCATGATTCAGTTCTTAGATAATAAATCCACCTTCATTGCTCTTTATTCCTCTGTGTGCTGGTATCTGCATGAAATATTCATATTTTGAAATCGGATTCTCAAATATCTCATTAAATCTTATTGTTGATGAAAATGACTTTAACAACATTAATGCTGAACATGAATCTGTTCCCAGAACAACCTCCTGTTTTCTAACTCTTCACTGTAATGCTGCTGCTCTCGTTAGCATCTCCAGCGTGTGAACTGACAAATGATCTGATCCCTTTCACTGAAAAGTCTGGTTTAATGAAACCAGAACCTGTTCTTCCTGTGATAGGATCTTTGGATCATCTGTATAGGGTTAGGGGTCACAATCATATGATGTTTGAAATCTATCTTCCACCAAAACTGCATTGTTGCCACAAGCTTTACGTCCTTTTTCCAAAAAAAGAAATCAGTAAACAGTGCTCCTTCTTCTTTGTTGGGTTTATTGACGTTGGTTGCCACCCGCAAATGAACTGAACAAAGAAGAAGGAGGAAATATTAAAGAAGAAGAAAGATGAACAGGATGAAGAGTTGCAGTGTCAGACTTCACCTCCTGCAGTGGCCTCAGTGTTCGTCGTCTCAGCAGTCGAGTCTGACTTTCAGCTTGTAGCACTGAGTTTTTGACGCTCCACCTGCACACACACACACACACAGAGAGGTCAGAGGTCATCAGCCCTCTCTAGGGGTGATAAGAGGTCAGAGGTCAGCTCACCTCTATCTGCAGGTCTCTGTTGGCCAGCAGGGCGTTGCTCCTTTCCTGGTTCAGAGTGTTGATGTCGGCCATCAGACTGTAGTTGTGATCTCTGAGCTGCTTCACCTCGTCGCTCAGCCGCTCGCGCTCTTCCCGGACCTTCTGCACCCGCTCAGTCAGCTTCCTCAGCTCCTGGTCCCGCAGCTGCTGCTGCTGAGACCACGCCTCCTGGTGGCCATAACAAAGCATGAAGGTTTAGCAAGTCAGCAAAGAACTTCGTGAGCTCCTTCTCTACCTCTTCCTTAGTAACGTGGTTGCTATGCCAACCTGTTCCTTTGCGACAGAGCAAGCCATTTGGCGGCGTCTCCTCTCTTCCTGCAACGCCCTCTGCAGGCGGCTGAGCTCCGACATCAAGAATTGAGTCAGACCAGATTCTCCTGCTGTGTCTAAATTAAAGAGACATTATAACAATTGAGACATGGAGGGTAAGGCAGACACAGAGACAGACAGACTAAAAGACAGACAGACCAATGAGGATGCTGAAGGTCTTGTTCGGCTCCTTCCCAGTTATTCGACTGTACAGTTGAGGATAATCCAGTTCCAGACTCTCCAGGAAGGCTGTGTAACCTTTGACCCCTGTCCTCTGTAGGATGTCCAGCAGGGCTCCTGTAAAGGAGCATTTGTTACCTCTAGACTGGATTACTTAATTCTTTATTTTCTGGATGTCCCAGTAACCCTTTCCCCCCGTCTGCAAACCATGGCTCAGTTTGATCCAGACCCAGAACACCTCTTTTGGACTAAATTACGGTGCGTTGGTCTGGACCGTGGTCTGAGGGAACCTTTCACACCTGAAATTTGGGTCTAGACTAAACTGAAAAGTCTGTTGGTGTGAACGAGTCCTAAATGTAAGAATAAAATCTGGGAGAAGGTTTGAGTTCTTATAGTAGCAGATGATGCATTTCTTACCAACTTTTCTCCTCCTGATGACGAGGGCGGGATCATTGAAAAGCTGCTCCTCATCCTCAGCACAGATGACCTGACAACAGCATCACAAAACAACAAATCAGAGAGGGAGGAGCAGGGACAGGTGGAGGAGAGAAGGAGGAGTTACCTGACACTGTCGGAGGTAGGGGGTGATTCTTGAAGGTTCGATTGTTTTGATGAGCAACATCCTGTAATCATCCAACTGTAGCCAACAGATGTCATCCTCACTCACTGAGTCCATGATGAGTAATCTGATTACTGCAGTAATATGAGTATTCACTTCTGTGAGGTACACACTACGCGATGAGTACACACTAGCACACAATGGACACTCGCACCGACACCGTCTGTCTCAGTCTGTTTCTGAGAAGGAAGTCTCTCCTCTCACTACCTGTTTTTGCCTCAGTCTCCTCCCTCTCTGACTGGCACTGATGCAGTTCACTGACCAATCGTGTCACATCGGGTTCTGTTAGTTTACTGACGATGTGGTTCTGTTAGTTTACTGACGATGTGGTTCTGTTAGTTTACTGACGATGTGGTTCTGTTAGTTTACTGACGATGTGGTTCTGTAAGTTTACTGACGATGTGGTTCTGTAAGTTTACTGACGATGTGGTTCTGTTAGTTTACTGACGATGTGGTTCTGTTAGTTTACTGAACCACGTCCATACATTTTATTCATTGGCTGTTTATGTCGACACAAAGAGGAAGAAGTGAAAATGAGAGAAGTCAGAAGAGGAAACAGAAACTTTTTCACATTTGACTTTGATTCCTGAAGTGAAACTAAACTGGCGGCTGTTGTGGGCGGCTGCGGCTGAGGGGTAGAGCGGTCGTCCTCCAACCAGAAGGTCGGCAGTCCGATCCCCAGTCTGCCCCATCTGCATGCCGAAGTGTCCTTGGGCAAGATGCTGAACCCTGAATTGCCCCTGATAGAACAAGGTGCTGCTAATAGATGCTCTGTGATGTGTGTGTGTGAACAGGTGAACGGCAGAAAGTGCTTTGAGTCAGCAAGACGAGAAAAGATCTTTATAAATACAAACCATTTCCGTTTAAACCAAGAAAAGCAGAATGTGTCAAACTGAGAAGTTACGGACGGAGAAACCAGAAACCAACAGGATGGTCCAAATGTCACCTGTGTCCTCGCAGTCCAGTGTCCTTACAGAGTCCCCACAGTCCACTGTCCTTACAGAGTCCTCACAGTCCACTGTGTCGTCACATTCCAGTGTCCTTTCAGAGTCCTCACAGTCCATAGTGTGTCCTTACAGTCCTCAGAGTCCAGTGTCCTTACAGAGTCCTCACAGTCCATAGTGTCCTCACAGTCCTGTGCCCTTACAGAGTCCCCACAGTCCACTGTCCTTACAGAGTCCTCACAGTCCACTGTGTCGTCACATTCCAGTGTCCTTTCAGAGTCCTCACAGTCCATAGTGTGTCCTTACAGTCCTCAGAGTCCAGTGTCCTTACAGAGTCCTCACAGTCCATAGTGTCCTCACAGTCCTGTGCCCTTACAGAGTCCCCACAGTCCACTGTCCTTACAGAGTCCCCACAGTCCACTGTCCTTTCAGAGTCCTCACAGTCCATAGTGTGTCCTTACAGAGTCCTCACAGTCCACTGTGTCCTGACAGTCCAATGTCCTTACAGAGTCCTCACAGTCCAGTGTGTCCTTACAGTCCTCAGAGTCCAGTGTCCTTACAGAGTCCTCACAGTCCACTGTGTCCTGACAGTCCAATGTCCTTACAGAGTCCTCACAGTCCAGTGTGTCCTTACAGTCCTCAGAGTACAGTGTCCTTACAGAGTCCTCACAGTCCACTGTGTCCTTACAGAGTCCTCACAGTCCACTGTGTCCTCACAGTCCACTGTCCTTACAGAGTCCTCACAGTCCACTGTGTCCTTACAGAGTCCTCACAGTCCACTGTGTCCTCACAGTCCACTGTCCTTACAGAGTCCTCACAGTCCACTGTGTCCTTACAGAGTCCTCACAGTCCACTGTGTCCTCACAGTCCAATGTCCTTACAGAGTCCTCACAGTCCAGTGTGTCCTTACAGTCCTCAGAGTCCAGTGTCCTTACAGAGTCCTCACAGTCCACTGTGTCCTGACAGTCCAATGTCCTTACAGAGTCCTCACAGTCCAGTGTGTCCTTACAGTCCTCAGAGTCCAGTGTCCTTACAGAGTCCTCACAGTCCACTGTGTCCTTACAGAGTCCTCACAGTCCACTGTGTCCTCACAGTCCACTGTCCTTACAGAGTCCTCACAGTCCACTGTGTCCTTACAGAGTCCTCACAGTCCACTGTGTCCTCAGTCCACTGTCCTTACAGAGTCCTCACAGTCCACTGTGTCCTTACAGAGTCCTCACAGTCCACTGTGTCCTCACAGTCCAATGTCCTTACAGAGTCCTCACAGTCCAGTGTGTCCTCACAGTCCACTTTGTTGTTACAGTCGAAGTCAAACATCAGTTGTCACAAGTGTGAAGACACTGCTTCATGTAAACTTTCTTTATTACAAAACCATCAGCTCAAAACCATCAAACATTTCAAAGTAAATTAAAACTTCTCAACATATTTTAGTGCAACATGAGGCTCTGACCTGATTTACTTTTCTCCAACTGCAGAAAATCTACATTTTTTCTTTTTAAAGTGACATGTTTTTTTTGACTCTTTAAAATTCTCGTCAGTACATTAAAGGTTTTATTTCTTGTATTATATTTATTTTTACTGGTTGTTATCTATGAGCTCTGAAACCAGATCTGAAATGTTTTAAGATTTTTAATGTTACAACGAAAACTAAAACTGAACGAGAGTAGGAATGTTTTTTGTCATCTAATGAAAAGTCATTTTTTAAACTAATCTCAAAATGAATCTGAAGAAATCAGATCATTTCAGATGAACAGCTGTTGAACCAGGATAAAGAGGAGCATTGAACTGATCTGAACATGTGATCGTAGATCTGTGTGATCAGGGTTCTACTGGCCGGTTCTGGTCAGCGGCGGATGCGTTGATTCCTGAGAAGTGATTGGCTGGCGCTCCTGACGTGTCACACATCAGCACAGATCCCTGGAGGAGAAATTAAATATTTTCATGAACATTGACTCACCTGAGCAGGTGAGAACACTGTCACACACTTCAAGATAAACACGTGTTGTATTTATAATTGATTATATTGATTGTAACCCTTTTTACTTCATTACAGGCGACTCGTGTCCATGAGAGCTTCATTAAGTTTGATGTTGTGTCTTATTGGTTTCATTAAAACAAGGTGATAAAATGTGTCCTTTTGTTTATCCACACATACAAGATTAAAACATCTAATGAGGAAAGAGATGGGGGGGGGGGGGTATTCCATCAAAGTGGCTGAACACTAATCCTGGTTTTCTTTGATAATTCTGGTTTATTTAAGTGAGAGATTCGTTCCGTGACTCTGGCTCAAACCAATTCGTGCTCAATCACCATGGTAGCTTATACTTTAGAGCTAGCCTGCTCAGTACCAGGCATTCGGTTGAAACAAGTGTTTGTCAAAGTTTAGTTGAACTGTTTATTAGGTACTATTTTCAAGCTGTGAGAAAAAGAAATGAAAACATCACCAATTCAAAGTCGACTGTGACTGTGAATTTATTCTGACATCTCTTTAACTTCTGTTTCTCCAACCCTCATTTCATTCTCAGGTTCTCTTTCTTTGATACTGAAGTATTTGTACTTTATCTTGTTGCCACGTCCTTGTTTGTGTTTGTTGCGATGTGACAGAATAAAGTTTATTGGGTCAGTGAGTCAGAGGCTTCACACAAACTTCATCAGGCTCATTCACAGTAAATGTTCTGTAGTGATTTCCAACAGATCTGATATTATACAGCTTCATATCCACAGTCTGAAGTTGAAGCTAATTCAAACAGAACCTTTTCACTTAAGCCAGGATTAGTTAAGCTACTTTGATGGAATAACCCCCTCGAGGACCAGTAGAATAAAATATGGAAAGATTTGATGACATCTAGTTCTAATCTCGCTGGAAAAGAGACCACAGAAATCTGACACTGAAACGTCTGTGACCATTGACAGTGGTTGTTATGAAGTTATTTTTTATTTATTATTATCTAGTGGCTGTTAGTGGTACCGTAACTTTTATCATCAAATCAAACTTTACCTACACGAGTTGTTTATCTCACCTGTGCTCTCTGTCGCCCCCTTTCTTTGATTTTCTTCAGCTTTGCCACTTCTTCCTCCTCTTCCTCCTCCTCATCCTCCTCCTGAGTGGCTGGGCGAGCCACAGTCTTCTCTGTTATTGGCTGGATGGTAGCAAGGAGGGCGGGGACAGTGAAGAGTGACAGGAAGCGGGCCTTCAACAACTGGTAGGCGGGGTTACTAGAGAAACGCTCTGTCACAAGCTCACGCACTGCCGCCACAAGCACCTCCTCCTCCTCCTCCTCCTCCTGCAGGACGTCAGAGCTGACAGAGGGAGCTGCTGGGAGAAACAACAAACACCTGAGAACACACCTTAAGACCCACCTGACCTGAGAACATGTACTAGGGCTGTTACGACAACCGCATTACTGAAATACCACGGTCATGTGATGCCTATCGTGAGGTTGACCCCATTACCGTCATCACTGCAAATGTTTTTCTGTTTTTTTGCTGGAACTGCATATGGCTGAAAACTAATTAAGTGGTGGTACTGAGGGGGGGGGGGGGTATACCAAGCCGGGGTACCAGGGCAGACACCAGGGAGTCATGCACAGCTCTCCACTGTCCCAGGCACAGGGCAGACACACCGTCAAACCATCGCAGTTCCAGCATGTACCTGTCAGATGAGCGTTACCTGGCTGCTCTGCTGATCTGAGAATAAATCTGAAAATACACCTGAATCCATGTAGTTTTGGTGAGAATACACAGTATTAGAGTGAAGTAATTGAATATTTTTGTAAAATCTCTTTTCTTTGGACGGTCCCTGCGCACTAGTCTCACAGCCTGTCCATAGAGAGGATGGCTCATATTGATAAAAACAGGCTTGTAGCCTGTTGTCCACCTTACTACGGTGGGAAAGAGGCGGCGTTTGGGTTTTAACAACGTTTCGCTTATGATTTATTGATCCGAGTAATCTGACTTCGAGGTCACACAAATCATACAAATTAAATATCAAAATCAAGTTCGGCCCTTGACCCGTTGTTTCATTTCCTATTTTTGATCTGAGCAAAAAATCCAAACTACGAAAACACACCGTTAATTGTTTTTTGGTATCAGATTCATAAATGAATAACAAAACAATGACTTGTTTTTAAAATTGTCCGATTTGGGTTTTCTAATTGAATATAAAAAGAACGAATGATACACGGATTCACCTGACCAGAGAAGTCGCCTGGACGTCAGGTGAGTTCTCCAGCCTGTACCTGTCAGATGAGCGTTACCTGGTTGCTCGGCTGGTCTGAGGTCAGAGGTGGAGTCTGGCAGGTCGGGTGGAAGCTGACTGGAGGTGTTTTCTGAACTGTTGTCAGACACGATTTTGGTTTGGCAGTGCCGAGGTTCAGAGTCTTGACGCAGCAGCTGCAGAGATGATTTGGTCAAAGAGTTTCTGGCCTGAAGCAGCGCACTGAGCGTGCTCAGAGTGCTGGCAAATGGCGGCAGGTAGGGCAGAGCCACGCCTGCTCCTGGTACCACCACCCCTCTCCGCCCACTCAGCCAATCACGCACTGCTTCCTGAGGCTCCAGGAACATCAGTGAGGGGTTGAACTGAAGCGCCTCCCTCCTGAGGGGAGGTGGCTCGGCCTCGTCCACTCTGATTGCACCCTTATAGGGCAGGAAGATTTTGGGAGGAGTCTGAGGGTAACAGGAGCGGAGGGGGAACAAACCTGGGCTTGGGACAGGTTTCAGGGGCTTAGAAGGATGAGTGGGTGGAGCAGGGAGATTGATGGGGATGGTCAGGTCATATGGTACAGGTGGTGGTTTGAATCTCAGAGGAGGCGTGTCCAGTTGGTGTCTTGGACTATTCCCAGGTGGAGGTGGAAAAGTGGGGTTCGGCACTAATGCCTGCTGATGGGGTTGGGGCGGGGCTAGTGCGAGTTGGACCAGACCACCAGGAGTCATGACCCATATCGACTGACCAGGAAGTAAATGCAGTGTGGGTTGCTCGGGGTGATCGACAGTTTCCTCTTTAGAGCGAGACGTACGAGGGCGAGTTTTTGAAGGAGAAGACTTCCTCTTCTTTTTTGCTTCGTCCTGGAAACAAAAAACAGGAGTCAAACAGGAGGAGACATGTGAGGACAAGATGGACAAATAGGAGGCAACAGATCAAACCTTGGCTACAGTCGCATTCTGCAGCTCCCTGGCCTTCTGACTTAGCTTCCGAACCCTTTTTCCTTCCTGGGTTGCACCTGTATCAGCCTGGGCCCCGGGGTCACCTGTCCCATCTGTACATTGGACATCCTGACTGCTCGTCACCCCGTCCTGCTCCTGCCGCCTCCTTCGTTTTATTCCTCTGCTGGGATGTTTGGGAGGCGTCTCTGGGACGGGGTCAGATTTACAGTGTTTGGGGTCTGGCCGTTTGGGGGCAGAACTTGGTTGACTTGGGGGGGGGTTAGTATGAATAAAGTAGTCATGGTCCCTGTGGAAAGAAGCAGATAAGCTTGAACTTAAGAATGCAGTGTGATGCTGAGGAGGAGGGAGGACCCCAGTCTGAGGGGGAGAGTTTGTTTTCTGGGTCTCAGTCATCTTTCGGGAGGATGAAGCAGATTTCTTCCTGTTTTGAGTCTGAAACAAGCAAAAAAGCTAAATCAGTTTTATTCGGAATCACCATCATGTGGTTGTTTGTCTCCACCAACTAAAGCAGTTTCAGTCCACACACATTTTGTTTCCCTTAGACTCATGAGGTCACCGTGACCTTTGACCTCTTAAATCTAATCAGTCCCTCTATGTGTCTAAGTGAACGTTTGATTCTAGTTAAGTCTCACAACAGGAAATAGTAAAAATGTGGTTACCTTGGCTTTAGTAGCTTCCTTCAGAGCTCTGGCCCTTTGACTCGGCTTCAGATTCCTCCGTCCTTCGTCATTCACACCTGTCGTACCACTGGAGGAAGGGAGAGGACGGGTGGCGAGGGTTGGGAGTACGAATGGAACAGCTTGTTGATTGGCCAGTGTTGAACCAATTGAAACAGCTGGGTTAGGGGAAGAGGACTGGTCAACTTTGAAGCTCTGAGTCAATGGTACAGTCTTTTTCTGGACTAAGGCGGAGCTGGTAGGACTCTGGAGCATCGGCACCATGGAGACAGGAGGAAGAGGAGGAGATGAAGAGGTGAGGACGCCCACAGGAGGAGGTCGGCATGGAGACAAATGGGATGTGTCGGAAGAGGGAGCAAGAGGTTTCTGAGGTTGGAGAAGAGGATGAGGAATGAAGACACTCTGAGGAAATGACAGATGAGACATCTGAGGAAGACCAGGACGATTCTGAGACGGGATGCTAGGAGGGAGAGTCTGAGGGGGTAGATTCTGAGGTTGGTGCAGATAAACTAATTGCTGTGTTCTGAATGGTTGTTTGAGCATCATTTGCTGCTGTTGCAGAGTGTGAAGCTGCGTCAGGATCAGTTTGTGCTGCAGGTCTAACTCCTTCTGCTGCTCCCTCTGCTGCAGGATTCCTGCAACAGTGCGCGGATCCTTCCTGCGGACAGACGAAGGGTCTGGGGGCGGAGTCGGAAACACCACTTTCTTCTTCCTCTGCTCTATCATCTCCTTGCACCCGATGACGTCCACGTTCATGGTCTGCAGCAGCAGCTGGAAGACAGGAGTAGAGGAGAGCTTGGTTTTCTCTCCTTGTTCCCTCAGGGCATCGGCCACAGTCAGTCTGGTTTGAGTCGGGATCAGCAGGTTACCAATCCAGGGCATCACGGCAGCCTGGAGCTTGTACCTCAGTACCATGTCCATGGATCGGCCCATCTGTTTCCCTTTTGGCCGGAAGCCCCGTTTTTTCCACTCGGCCGCCTGGTAGTGCAGGTGGGCTTGGAGCTGGTCAGGTGACACCATCATCATGGTGCTGCTTCTGTGACGTTCCTCCCACTGCAGCTCTGGTGGATTTGGTCCAATGATCACAGAGCGTCCAAACTTACCCACGATGGTTGAGCGGACTGGCTTCCCTCTGTGGCCATCGGAGGAAGAAGGTATCGACACTGGTCTAAAGTGTAGGAAGGAGAAATGTTCTGCTTTATCATCTGGAATCCACTCAGTCATCGAAGGGCAGGTGTACTCTTCCACCTCATCCTCTACATGTGCAGTCCTATCCACTTCAACGACCTCCTCCTTCTCCTTCTCCTCCTCCTTCTCCTTCACTTCTTCTCATCATTATCACTGTCCATGTACTCCACCACCTCCTCCTCCTCCGGCTCCTCCTCACTGCTCAGCTCCTCCTCCTTCACTTTCCTCCTGATGTTTACCTTCTTCCTCTTCTTTCCATCTCCACTTGTTTGTGGGTTTTTAGCTTTTCTATTTTTCTGTTGACACAGAGTTACATCAGTCAGAGGCGGTTCTCATGTATGTGGAATGTTCTATCCCTCGGTAAGACCCTTAAAACATGGAGACTTAAACATTATTCTGCTTTATTTTCATTCCTCTTTTCAACATTAATCATATTTTTTCAACTCAATACATTTTCTCTTGACTGAAGTTCACTCTAGGAACTTAGGTGTGAAAATTATCACCTCAGCAGGACAAAGTCTCTGTCTGCTCACTTTCCTCCATTCTCTCAGACACTGAGCATCGTAACGTTGAGGAATCTCAGCGGCGATCTTCGCCCAGCGACCTGACACATAGATGGACATTTATCATCAGAGGATGTTGAAGACACTGGACAGGACAATACCCATAGTAGTCAGCATCAGGCTCTCAGTAAATGTGTGACACTCACCGACGCCATATTTCTCCACCAGCTGCAGCAGCAGCTCTTGCTCCTGTTTGTCAAATGCTCCTCGCTTCGTCCCCGACTTCAGACAGTCATGATACCTGCACACACACAACACATGAAGAGGAAGAGATCAAACACATTCTGTCTCTATGATCCTTCATCCAATCAGGACTCACCTGTCTCTGCAGGCGCTGTCGGTTCGTCCAGGAACCTCCAGCCGGATCTTCCACCAGTTCTTCTCCCCGTGACGTGAGACAGCTCGCAACAAAAGCTGAGAGACAGACAGGCAACAGTTTGAGGTGATGATGTCTCTAAAAACTGTCCACAATGAGGACACTTTTTATGATGTTTCCTGGGGACAGGTATTTGTTAAGCTACGCCAGGTGTTCCTGTAAGCCCCGTCAGCTGCCAACCTGGTCTTCCTGTTTGGTCCACAGGCCTTTCTTCAGGCTCGGGTCCAGAACCTGGTTCCACCTGTAGATCAGCTGAGGGGGGTCACGACCCTCCATGAAGTAACTCACTGAGAGACAGACAGGTGGACAGACAGACTATCAGTGAGATGGAGAGACGTGATGTCACAGTGATGTCACAGTGATGTCATTACTCTGAGTGTAGGGGATAAAGTTTCCGATCCTCATCTTGTCCACCAGATCCCGGAGAAGAGCGTCTTCATTGGGCGTCCAACTACCTCGTCTCAACGAGTCTGACACAAAACGCTGGAAAGTCTGAAGACACATGAAGGCTGTCCTCCCCGTCTTAGAGACAGACAGACAAACAGGTGAGACAGACAGGTTAGAAAGACATACAGTAGAGATGGACAGACAGGTGAGAAACAGACAGATGTGTGAGAGACAGAAAGGTTACAAAGACAGACTGGTCCTAACCCCCAGCTCCTCAGCGATCTTCTTCCAGTGTCTCTCTCGGTGTCTCCTGCTGATGTCTCTCAGCTGCTCCACCTCCTCCTGACTCCATCCAACCTTCCTGATTGACGGGTGAAGGAAGTTCTGCCAGAAACACTGTATGTCATCGGCCTCCCGCGTCCCTTCAAACTGACCAGAGAGGACACGTTGTTACTGGCAGGCTGACGACTGTTTCTTCGTCAACACGTGATTAGTTGAATCTCAGATTTACATCAATGTTGGAGATTTTTTCCCAGTCATGTTCCTCGTATCGATCACCAATCAGCTCCTCCTCCTCCTTCGTCCTTACCAATCAAAGTAAGAGAATGACACGGTCAGTGACACATGTCAAACATCATAACTCATGCAGTTGTATATGTACACTCTGAACCCAGACCCAGACCCAGACCAGGACACAGACATGGACCTGGATCTGGATCCAGACCAGGACACAGACATGGAGTAGACCTGGACACAGACCAGGACACAGACATGAACAGACCTGGATCCAGACCAGTTCAAAGACCTGGACCTGGAAACAGACCAGGACACAGACCTGGACCGGACCTGGACCTGGATCCAGACCAGGGGTCTCATTTATAGCCGTTGCATACGCACAAAACTGGCCTGAAACGAACGTTATTTATTAGTGACATCACTGCTGTCCTATAAAATGTCTCTTCACCTCCACCTCACTAACAAACACCTCGATGTCAGTGTCAGAAAGTTTTGCTTCCTCTTCTCATCGCTTGATGCCGCGACTCCGTCAGGACTCACTGGACTGTGATTTATAAAGTGAACATTGCGTTCAGGTGTGCGTGTGCATGGTTTTATAAATCAGAATTTTCTTTTACGTACGCCATTTCCGGCTTTTGTGCGCAGGTACACTTTTAGTATGAATCCCACGCACTGTTTTATAAATGAGACCCCAGGACACAGACCTGGACCTGGGAACAGACCAGGACACAGACATGGACCTGGATCCAGACCAGGACACAGACCAGCTCTGACAGTCTGACCCTGTTTCTGGATGGACTCATACCTGAGTTTGTCGATCTCTCTCTCCAAACTGTCGATCTGCTCTCGGAGCTTCTGCCTGTTTGTCTCCTCTGCTGACGACAACTTCTGACTCAGGTAGTCCACCCTGACAGAGAGACAGGTGGGATATAGAGACAGGTGGGATATAGAGACAGGTGGGACAGAGAAACAGGTGGGACAGAGAGACAGACATGCCTCATGAAGGCCTTTTCTAAACTGCAGTGGATATTTTCCCTTCTTTTTATTCAAATATCTTCATCCAGAGGAGAAACAAAATTGACTACAATTACTCAAACCAGCATGTTGAGCCAGTAGGGGGCAATAAAGTATTCTTCATCGATCTGTCGAACACCAGAAAAGAAGCTGTGGTCTGGGCAATGTTGTTATATTCAGGGGCTGCATCCTACGGAGGACCTGATCTACGCAGGCGACGTTGGTTACATCCTGAATCAGCCGC
This sequence comes from Hippoglossus hippoglossus, assembly GCF_009819705.1. Taxonomy (NCBI): domain Eukaryota; kingdom Metazoa; phylum Chordata; class Actinopteri; order Pleuronectiformes; family Pleuronectidae; genus Hippoglossus; species Hippoglossus hippoglossus. The sequence continues at coordinate 291,181 of NC_047159.1, read as the reverse complement.
GTACACTGTTTCAGCGAAACAAGACGGTCTTGTCTTCTTAGTGCACCGCCAGCTTGTCCCGCCCCTTTTAGTCATAGCCTAGCAACAGAGCTACAGACTAAATAGTTTTTCATTAAAAATACTTTTTTTAAACATGTGTACCATTAGCTGATCGGTTAAGTACTTACATTTACAAATAAATGTTTCTAATGTTTTTGCCTGGCTTGTTGCCACCATTACCTCTTTCAGTCCATTACAGAAGCACAATGAATCATGGGATGTGTTGGGCCGGGAAGGATCCACCCAGTGAGCATCGGCTGCTCGGGGTTGGAAGGACACATTTGTCGGAGCCTTAAATTGGGACAGTCTAGTCGCAATGCTGTGATCAGTCTTCAAATGCGACCTCAAAAGGAAGGGGCCATGAATTGAGACCTAGCTTGTGAATGTCGGTGATGTGGAGCAGTGATGCTAAATGTAGCTGCTAACTTGTAATTAGCAGGATGTCAGTTTGACAACAGTGTGATGAGACTCAGACGTACAAGTGGTTACGACGACAGAGATGGAAGACATGTCCTTAACGGTGAAACGTTACCTGGAGAGTTTGGGCTGGACAAGTCTCCTTAGACTGTCTCTGGACACTGAGTCGATCAGAAGAGTCTTCTGCCAGCTCTCCCTGAAGACACAGTGAGGACATGAAGACACAATGATGAGACCTTGAGGAGAACAAGAAACATGAGGACACAGTGTGGACATACTGAGGACACAGTGACGACATGAAGATACAGTGATGAGACCGTGAGGACAACAAGAAGACATGAGGACACAGTGAGGTCATACTGAGGACACAGTTAGGATATGAGGACACAGTGAGAACGTGAAGACACACTGAGACCATGAAGACACACTGAGGTCATACTGAGGACACAGTGAGAACGTGAAGACACACTGAGACCATGAAGACACACTGAGGTCATACTGAGGACACAGTGAGGACATGAGTGCACACTGATGACGTAGAGGACATTAAAATATTTGTCTTCTCACATCGTTTAATCTTGACTTTATTTTCGTCCAGACATCCTATCATCCTGCTGCTCTTCTCCTTCGTCTCCTGATTGGCTGGAGGACCCTGGACAGACAACAAGAAAACCTCATTGGTCAGCTGTTATAGGTCTATCTGTTTCTGTTCCTGTCTGTCCACCCCTCTGTCTGTCTGTCAGTTCTTACCAGTCCGGTCTGTTTGTCTTTGAAGTATGGTTTCAGGAAGCGACCCAGGTACATGTTGATTGGCAGCTGGTAGGAGGAGGGGGCCGGCTGTTCTCTGGAAGGCTCTTTGATTGGTCCAGACAACTGAGACACAAGTTCCCTCTACAGACAGAAAACATGTTATCAGTACTTACATGGTTGTGTGTCAGTACTCACCGGTTGGGTGTCAGTACTGACCTGTTGTCTGTGGTTGTGTGTCAGTACTGACCTGTTGTCTGTGGTTGTGTGTCTGTGGTTGTGTGTCAGTACTGACCTGTTGTCTGTGGTTAAGTGTCTGTTGTTGTTTGTCAGTACTGACCTGTTGACTGTGGTTTTGTGTCAGCACTGATCGGTTGTCTATGGTTATGTGTCAGTACTGATGTGGATGTGTGTCAGTACTGCCATGGTTTCTCTGGTTGTGTGTCTTTTGTTGTGTGTCAGTACTGACCTGTTGTCTGTGGTTGTGTGTCTGTGGTTGTGTGTCAGTACTGACCTGCTGCCTGTGGTTGTGTGTCTGTTGTTGTTTGTCAGTAATAACCTGTTGTCTGTGGTTGTGTGTCAGTACTGACGTGGTTTCTCTGGTTGTGTGTCTCTTGTTGTGTGTCAGTCCTGACCTGTTGTCTGTGGTTGTGTGTCAATACTGACCCGTTGTCTCTGGTTGTGTTTCAGTACTGACCTGTTGTCTGTGGTTGTGTGTTTGTACTGACCTGTTTACTGTGGTTTAGCATTAGTACTGACCTATTGTCTGTGGTTGTGTGTAAGTACTGACCTGTTTACTGTGGTGGTGTGTCAGTACTGACCTGTTGTCTGTTGTTGTGTGTCAGTACTGACCTGTTGTCTGTTGTTGTGTGTCAGTACTGACCTGTTTACTGTGGTGGTGTGTCAGTACTGACCTGTTTTTGTTGTGTGTGTCAGTACTGACCTGTTGTTTGTGGTGGTGTGTCAGTACTGACCTGTTGTCTGTTGTTGTGTGTCAGTACTGACCTGTTGTCTGTTGTTGTGTGTCAGTAGTGTCTCCAGCTGACACAGAGTCTCCTGCACCACCTGCTGGTAAACCAGGTTCATCTGAAGACAAGACTCAACAGAGAGAGAAATACCCAGCTCACTCTGGAGACACACACACACACACACACACACACACACACACACACACACACACACACACACACACACACACACACACACACACACACCACACACAAACCACACACACACACACCACACACACACACAGTTAACAACAGTGTGTAGTTACTTGTGTAGACTTCTTGTTTGTGTTACTGACCTCATCACTGCTGATGATGATGTTATCACCATCTAAACAAACAGATCAGACATTAACCATTTAGAATCATCCCCATTTTAAATTATCCAACTAAATCATGATTTCATATAACCAGTGAAAGACAGACAGGCACCTGACAGACAGACAGTACCTGACAGACAGACAGACAGACAGACAGACAGACAGACAGAAACAGACAGACAGACAGTAACAGACAGACAGACAGACAGTAACAGACAGACAGTAACAGACAGACAGACAGACAGGCACCTGACAGACAGACAGACAGACAGTACCAGACAGACAGACAGACAGTACCAGACAGACACCTGACAGACTGACAGACAGACAGACAGACAGACAGACAGGCACCTGACAGACAGACAGACAGACAGTACCTGACAGACAGACAGACAGACAGACAGACAGGCACCTGACAGACAGACAGACAGGCACCTGACAGACAGACAGACAGTACCTGACAGACAGACAGACAGACAGTACCTGACAGACAGACAGACAGACAGACAGACAGACAGACAGACAGACAGTACCTACAGACAGACAGACAGACAGACAGACAGACAGACAGACAGTACCTGACAGACAGACAGACAGACTGACAGACAGACAGACAGACAGACAGACAGTACCTGACAGACTGACAGACAGACAGACAGACAGACAGTACCTGACAGACAGACAGACTGACTGACAGACAGACAGACAGACAGACAGACAGTACCTGACAGACTGACAGACAGACAGACAGACAGACAGACAGTACCTGACAGACAGACAGACAGACAGACTGACAGACAGACAGACAGACAGACAGACAGACAGACAGACAGTACCTGACAGACAGACAGACAGACAGACAGACAGTACCTGACAGACAGACAGACAGACAGTACCTGACAGACAGACAGACAGACAGACAGACAGACAGACAGACAGACAGACAGTACCTGACAGACAGACAGACAGACAGTACCTGACAGACAGACAGACAGACTGACAGACAGACAGACAGACAGACAGACAGTACCTGACAGACAGACAGTACCTGACAGACTGACAGACAGACAGACAGTACCTGACAGACAGACAGACTGACTGACAGACAGACAGACAGACAGACAGACAGTACCTGACAGACTGACAGACAGACAGACAGACAGACAGACAGTACCTGACAGACAGACACAGACAGACTGACAGACAGACAGACAGACAGACAGACAGACAGACAGACAGACAGACAGACAGACAGTACCTGACAGACAGACAGACAGACAGACAGACAGTACCTGACAGACAGACAGACAGACAGTACCTGACAGACAGACAGACAGACTGACAGACAGACAGACAGACAGACAGACAGTACCTGACAGACAGACAGACAGACAGTACCTGACAGACAGACAGACAGACTGACAGACAGACAGACAGACAGACAGACAGTACCTGACAGACAGACAGTACCTGACAGACTGACAGACAGACAGTACCTGACAGACAGACAGGACTCTGGGGTCCTAGCTTGTTCTCCAGGTTCTCGATCTCTTTCTGGATTTTTTCTCTTTGAGCCAACAGACCTGCAGCAGACTGAACACAGATGTCTGTCTTTAAGTAACACTGGGGACCCTCAATAATGTTAGCTTAACTACAGTTAGCTTAACTACTGTTAGCTTAACTACTGTTAGCTTAACTACTGTTAGCTTAACTACTGTTCTCTTAACTACTGTTCTCTTAACTACTGTTCTCTTAACTACTGTTAGCTTAACTACTGTTCTCTTAACTAATGTTCTCTTAACTACTGTTAGCTTAACTACTGTTCTCTTAACTACTGTTCTCTTAACTACTGTTAGCTTAACTACTGTTAGCTTAACTACTGTTCTCTTAACTACTGTTCTCTTAACTACTGTTAGCTTAACTACTGTTAGCTTAACTTCTGTTAGCTTAACTACTGTTCTCTAACTAATGTTCTCTTAACTACTGTTAGCTTAACTACTGTTCTCTTAACTACTGTTCTCTTAACTACTGTTCTCTTACTTCTGTTAGCTTAACTACTGTTCTCTTAAACTAATGTTCTCTTAACTACTGTTCTCTTAACTTCTGTTAGCTTAACTACTGTTCTCTTAA
>NC_047159.1:280578-286508 GCF_009819705.1 Hippoglossus hippoglossus | reverse complement strand
ACACTCACACACACACACACACACACACACACACACGCACACTCACACACAGTCAATCACACCCTCACACACTCACACACTCACACTCACACACGCACACTCACACACAGTCAATCACACACGCTCACACACACGCACACGCACACTCACACACAGTCAATCACACACGCTCACACACACGCACACTCACACACGCACACTCACACACAGTCAATCACACACACAATCACACACGCACACGCACACACACACGTGCACGCACGCCCGCACACACAAGGATGGATTCTGCTCTAACTCTGTTTACCCGTGAAACTCCAGAAGTGTTCTGTGGAGGTTGAAAGGTTTGAAGCTTTAACAATTGTGACGTTATTGATTTTGTGTGACTGGTTATGAGTTTCTGTAAGTTCATCGATCAGGGGCCGGTTCTCAAGTGAGTTCAACATGTCCAGGATCTGTTTATCCAGCTGAACTTAACAATCACAGTCAGGCTGGTCACATGACGCTACTGCATATGGGGCGGGGTTTACTGCATATGACCAATCACAGACATGGACAGTTTGACTGACAGCAGAGCCTCATATTTTACAACGAGGATTAAACTGTGAATAATAACTCAGAATAAATCAGAGCAGAACAAACATCCAGAATAAAAAAGAGTGCTAAATGCAGGAAGAACAGCTGGTAAAACATCTGGGATGTTTTTTATAGTAAAACTGTTCATTAACAAGAGCAGATCTGTAATTACATGTGTTCTCATTGTGACAGTTTAGTCTTTCAGGTGAAACCCTGGTGGCTTTAAACTCAGCTGCAGGAAAAAACACACACAAATAAACTGTAGGAAGGAAGTAGACTGATTTTCATCTTTAAAATACAACAGGTACAACAATATAATTCTATCTGTTGTTTAGAGAGGGCGGGCTTACCCTCGGCACGCCTCCATTCTGCATTGAGCTGCTGCTGGTTCCAAAAGTAAAATCTGGACCAGGAAGTAAAAAACCTCGGGACCTGGACTGACCAAGAGACGCCTGCACACAGGAAGAGGAATCATCATCATCTTCATCACCATCACCATCATCATCATCTTCATCATTTTATTCTCATTATATATGCTTCCACTAGGAAACATCAGGACACACTCTGTAAGTTTCCACTGCTCTGCGGATGACACCCAGTTATACTTGTCAATAAAACCAGAACAGTGTCATCAATTATAAACATCATCATGTCTCAAGGACAAAAAAACCTGGATGAGCTGTAATTTTCTCTTATTGAACTCATATAAAACTAAGGTTCTAATACTTGGCCCTAAACACCTTAGAGACACATCATCTAATGATGAAGCTGCTCTAGACGACATCGTCTTTGCTTCCAGTGAAACATCAGGAACTTGGGAGTGATCTTTGATCCCGATTTGTCCTTTGATTCTCACTTAAACAAATTTCTAGGACCGCCTTCTTCCACTTGCGTAACATCTCAAACATCAGAAATGTCCTTTCTCAAAAAGACGCAGAAGGACGAGTCCAGGCCTTCGTTCCATCCAGACGTGATTATTGTAATTCCTTATTATCAGGCTCCAGCAGGAAGTCGTTAAAGACTCTGCAGTTTGTCCTAAATGCCGCAGCACGTGTCCTGAAGAGAACCAGGACCAGAGACCACATGTCTCCTGTGTTAGCTTCACTACACTGGCTTCCTGTTACATTTAGAATTTAAAACCCTCCTCCTCACCTACATTAATAAAATGGCAGCATCAAACCTTAAAGAGCTGAAAGTACCTTATCACCACTAGAGCCCTGAGCTCCCAGAATTCAGGCTGTCATCCCTAAAGTCTCTAAAGCAGAGGAGGAGCCAGAGCTTCAGCATCAAGCTCCTCTCCTGTGGAATCATCTCAGCTTCAGTTCTGGAGGCAGACTCCCTCTGTACGTTGAAGATTCAAACCTTCCTTTAGGATAAAGCTTATAGTTAGAGCCGGTCCAGGTTTGTCTTAGACCTGATCTTAGTTCTGCTGCTACAGGTCTAGAAGGTCGGGGGACACATGACACACGGAGCTTCTCTTTCCAGTTTCTCCTTCCTCTTCTCCATCCTCATCACATCAAAGATATTAATATCTCATCACTACATGTTACTGACTTGACTTCTTCCCCGGAGTCCCTTTGCCTTATCGTCCACAGATCCACATCGTGGATTATGATGGTGGATCATGATCATGGTGGATCCTGTATCGTGTTGGATCCTGACCGTAGACTATGATCACATCAAGTCTGCTTGATATATAATATGTCTCCTCAGATACTCGACCATTACTGACAATAATCCATCAGTTCATTGACCTTCAGCTACAAAGTGTTTATTCTAATCAAAGCTGTAAATACTCTGATCTCTCTGATGTTCTCTGTTCCACGGGACATCTGTTCACTTGTGTCCGTCCTGGTCTCTGGATCCGTCCGGGAGACGGATCCTCACATGTGTCTCTAGGTTTCTACCTTCTTTACCTGTTAAAGGTTTTAGTAGTTTGACTCTTGTTGAGGGTTAAGGACAGAGGACGTCTCACCTTGTTAAAGGACTATGAGACAAACTGGGATTTGTGATATAGGACTATACTAATATAATTTGATTGATTGATCATCATCACCATCTTCATCATCATCATCATCACAGACAGGTAGTAGTTGGATGTGAATTGACAAGAAGTGAGATGTTTTGTTTTTACCTTGATCATCAGCGGATTGGTCAACATGGAGTCTCTGACCACACCCATCCTGGGTGATGACATGTTGTTGTTTGTTTGTTGTTGTTTTTTGTTTGTTGGAGTTGTTGTTGTTGTTTCCTGTCTGGCTGAGGAAGAAGAACCGTGACAGCAGTTGACTGCTGACCTCCGACCTTTAATAAAAACTTTGAAACTGAACCGACAGAAACAAACTCACCTGCGTCCTGTGTCCGCTGCTGCGTCGCTATGGTAACAGCTGCTTAACCGGAAGTGCAGCACTTTCAAATTAAAGTTGATCAGAGTCAAACCGCACTGACAGTTTGTTTATTTGTTTTAAGGAGGAACAAAACACAACAAAGATCAAAGCTAAAAGCACAACAGATGAGATAAATTAAATGACTTCAAACGAATCAATGAAATGTGTGAGACGATATCAAAGATTTATGATAGATCGTGATGCACAGCTCTGCTGCATTCAGGGACTGTAGGAACAACTGGAACCGCTCAGTGACGACCGGACACAACTAAATATTAAAAATTATAAAAAATGATAATAAAAAACTACACAGTGTTTTTAAAGCACACAACAGATAATAAACACATTTATTTGTATTTATGTATAAATACAAATAAATCATCTGAAATAAAGGTTGTATATCACATCAGGAAAACGTTTTGACCACGTGAACGCATCGCGTCATTCCACACGTCAGTCTTAGCTCGATAAAGATCGTCTATTGAAACATATCTCACTCCGCAGCACAAACAAAAACCCTCACTTCTACCAGAGACCACGTCCGAGCGTTACCATGGCAACGAAACGATCAGATGAATCTTGGATCCCGACCAAGATATACATACAGTATATATACAGTCTATGATCCCGACCAAGATATACATACAGTATATATACAGTCTATGATCCCGACCCTGCTCGCGGATCGATGATCTCTGTCATCGACACAGTGGACGTGTAGCTGGTTGTTGGAAAGCGGCTGGGAGTGAGAGCTCTGTCCCGCTGCTCCCCTCTCTGTCAGCGGGGCTCCTCGCTCATGTCTCCCCGGAGTCTCTTCACATCTTCTCGGTGCAAACGGGTCCAACCCTCCGCTGCTCTGCCGGTGCTCTGCCCGCTGCTCTGCCGGTGCTCTGCCGCTGCTCTGCCCGCTGCTCTCGGTGACTCTCCCCCAGGAACACATCATGTCCCGGGCCTGGTTGAAAGCGGCGGCGCTGCTCTGGCTCGTCCCCGGGTGCCTGGGAGCCGCGGCCCGGCTGTACACGGAGGAGGACCCGCTGGTGATCCTGGGCAGCAGCAGCCTGAAGCCCGCCGTCACCAACTCGTCCTCGGCCTGGCTGCTCCAGTTCTACTCGTCGTGGTGCGGACACTGTGTCCAGTTCTCCGGCTCCTGGAAGAGTCTGGCTCTGGACGTCAAAGGTTCACACTCACTCACCAGACTCCATTGGAAACATTTAGATTGAATGTGTTGCTGGTCGTTAAAGCAGGGTTCGAGTCTCACTCTGTGGATTCTGGTTGTTCAGGAGCTCCTCGACTCTTCGGCATTAAAAGTATCATCACTGAGCCTCAGGTCACAGAGAAGCGTCCTCTCACACCTCCGCTGCTCCGAGGGCACAGCGCGAGAGGAGCCGTGAAAAGGCTCCACTTTTTAAACGGACTTCTGACTGAGGTGCTAACAGCTAACAGCTGTTAGCACCTCAGTCAACACATTCATGTTAGTTCATGTTAGTTACAGCGGCGCAAAGTAACGAAGTACTTCTACTCCTGTAGTTGAGTATTTCCTGTTCCACACGTTTCATCCACCTCTGCTCTGTGATTGGTTACAAAGTAGGAAGTGCAGCAGGAGCCCGTCTGTCATTGGCTGATTCTGTCTGCTTTGTTTGGTCCTCACATGGAGCTTAGTCCTGAATCTAGTCACCACACACTTGTTTCAGGAGTGAGGATAAACGGGGACACGGAAGCAGGATTTATATTCAGCGGCTGATTATTGATTATAAACTATGAATTAATTATTATTATTAATGGTTGATTATTGATTATAAACTATGAATTAATTATTATTATTAATGGTTGATTATTGATTATAAACTATTAATTATTAATTATTTTTCATTTATTATTTATTATAAATGATCGATTGTTGGTTATAAGTTATTTACACATTTAAGCCAAAAGAGAAGTGAAACACCAGCAACATCTTTTCATGTAGAAAACACACACACACACACACACACACACACACACACACACACACACACACACAGCAACCAGTGTGAACCTGTCTGTAGTCTCCATCTGCCACCATGGAATAACTCAACCAGAGAGCAGCTGCTGCTCACACACACACACACACACACACACACACACACACACACACACACACACACACACACAAACTCTCTCTCTTCATGTGGAACAGCTCTCAGAGTCAAAGGACATCTAAGAGACAAAGACTCAGACGACCCCTGAACCCTGACAGCTGGGAGACCACACACACAGAGACAGACAGACACACACACACACACACACACACACAGACACAAATAGACACACACAAGCTGAATGGATCATGTTTTATTTTGAAGGTCAAACTGATGACATCAAATAACTTTTGTCTTTGTCTTCTGGCTTTGTTAATAAGTGTGTTTGTCTGTGTGTGTCTGTATCTGTGTGTGTGTGTGTGTGTGTGTGTGTGTGTGTGTGTGTCTCTGTGTGTGTGTGTGTGTGTGTGTGTCTTTCAGACTGGCAGCGGGCCATCAGTGTGGCCGTACTCGATTGTGCTCAGGAGGAAAACTTTGACGTCTGTAAAGAGTACGGCATCAAGTTCTACCCAACATTCAAGGTACGTAACACAACCAGAGTACTGTAGTGTATATCAGGGTAGTGTAGAGTACTGTAACAGAGTATTAGTATTAATTCACACTGTAACAGTAGTTCAATATGTCATGTTATTGTTTTCAGTATTTTCGAGCTCACGCTGCAGCGACTGACAGAGGGACAACCTACAGAGGTGAGACACCACCTGTCCGTCTTAGTTCTTCAATATTACTATAACTACTATAGTACTACTAAAATACTACTGTAAAAGTACTATTATACTATTATAATACTAGTACTACAATGCTACAATATCAGAATTATAATACTACTATAATAATACCACTGTAACGCTACTACAATACTACAACAATAATATCATAACAGAACTATAAT
>NC_047159.1:238078-273078 GCF_009819705.1 Hippoglossus hippoglossus | reverse complement strand
AGGTAAACACGTCTCGCTGCCGCTAGCAGCACGCTAACGTGCATCTGATGTCACCAAGACCACATGAGTGTCCCTAAAGTGAAGATAGAGATAATTATATATAAGTTATTATTATTATTATTATTGGTTTCATGTTGCCCCCACGGCTAACCCTAACCCCCCCCACAGGCTCTCTGAGTGACGACCCCCTCTTCCCTAAAGCTCCTTGGCCGAGCCCCGCCCTCTGTGCTTCCTGTCACGAGGAGAAAAACGGCGTCCATGTCTGGAACCAGGACAACGTCCTCCGCTTCCTTCGACGTCACTACGGCGCCTCCAACCTGTCCCCCAAATATACCCTCACCCTCCCACGACCCCCTGCTCCTCCCGCAAACCCCGATCCTGATCCGGTTTGGACCGCTCAGCCACAGGATGAGCGCCGAGACGGAGACAGGAAAGAGGCGGAGTCTGGACCCGCACACTGGGCCCAGAGGGGGGAGGCAGGTGAGGACAGAAGCGAGGAGCCAGGCCACAGGAAGGGGGGAGGCGGGAGAGGAGGGGGGATGTGGATCCTGGGTCTGGGCTTCAACAGTGTCGACATGAGTCTGTGTGTCGTCCTCTACGTTTGCTCCTGCCTCTTCCTCATGCTGCTCTTCTTCTTCTTCAAAGTTCGCTCCAGGAGGTGGAAGCTTCGACACTCCCGCCTCCACGTTTGACCTGAACCAGATCCATCCAGACCCCACTGGGTTTGGTTTAGACAGAACCACACAGGTTTAATACAGGTTCAGTTCAAGGCTGGAAGTTCAGAGCGTCTCTGAAAACGAGCTTCTGCTCTGAACATGAAGTCGACATTAAAGGGTCAGACTGAACCGGACCTGGGCCCTGGACCCTCTGGCTGTTCGATGTTAGAGGATCAGATGTGGAACTGGGTCTGGACTTGTTGCACTTAAGGACTCAATTTTAAATCTGGTCTTGACTCTTAAGATCTGGATTCGGACCGGATCTGAGACCTGGTGTATTTTACCTGGACCCAGAACTCAAGGACTCAATGAGAGAACGGACTGGTTCTAAGTTCACTTAATGCCAAACTCGCCTGTTCTGAGGCTCCGCCCCCTGGTGTATGTGTCACTGTCGTGTCACTTGAAGAATGACTGGATTGGTTTTATTGATCTGTTTATTTTTTGCTGCTGCAGGTTTTTGTTTTGGTGGATTTGGCACCACCTTGTGGTCGGTGATTTTAAAATGTAAATATTAAAAGTTTAGATTTTTAACGTTATAAGTTTTTAAATGACGGACAATGAAATGATGAACATGTCAAGAAATATGACTCATCAGTGTCAAAAGTTTTAATTTAATTTTGTTGATAATTTCCTGTTCATGTCGTTTTCAAACTCACTTCAATTATTAATTATTTTCTAATAAACAAGAGAAATACAAGTTTTTATTTGTTTGTGTCTGAAGGAAAACGTTGAAGACGAATAAAACAAAAGTGAATGAACAAGATGAAAAATACATTTTAATGATCAAATTCAAACTTTAAATTGTGTTCTAGAAGGTCTGTTTCTTCAACTGCTGTTACCATGGTAACCATTAATTAAATGTATTTTTTCAGTTTTCTTGTTGTTTTGGCCTCAGTGATCCTCCATACAGTTTTCTGTAAATGATGTGTAACTGGTGTCTGGCTGCAGAACAGGTCATATACCCCTCCTCCTCCGCGTTAGCAGATGGGACATGGTGTCCATACCTCTGGTTGTTCTGGGCCCTAAACTACGAAGCAGGATTTGTGGTTATCAGGTTAACTTCAGGTTTAATCCAGAGTTTTCAGTCCTACAAAGCTCGTTCACTTGTTGTCGTGGTAAATCACCATGGTAACTTATGATGAGCAGCTAACCTGCTCCGGGTTAAGTTGGAGATAAGAGATCAAACAGTATAAAGCTCCGCCCACTGACCAATCCCTTCCTTTGAACCATGACATCATGTTCTTAGAGGATCCGTGGAGCTGGTGTGGATGGTTCGAGTCTCTGAGGAGGACCAGGGTCTTCAGAGACCCACAAGATCCTTTGAGCTCCTCTGATGAGTTTCTGAAAGATCTAGATTCTCCTCAGAGGATGAACCTCTGTCAGCTGCTGGAGCTCAACAGAACCAGCCTGACCCGTAGGAGCAAAGTGAGTTTAGTTCGGTCCAGTTCAGTTTAGTCCAGTTCAGTTTACCTGATGCTTCCTTCATCTTTATCACTTTCATCAACTATATCACAGACAGTTAGAGAGAGAGAGAGAGAGAGATGGGATGTTCTCCATCTGTACTAAAGAGATGTCTCTCTCTGTCTCTTTTTCATGATAGAAACTAAACTGAACTAAATATGATGATGGAGGCTGAGGTGTGTGTGTGTCTGTGTGTCTGTGTGTGTATCTGGGTGTGTGTGTGTGAGTGTGTGTGTCAGCCTGGCACACAGTCGCAGTATGCACACTATGTACTCAGCATGCCAACTCAGCCTCGGCACTGCAATGCAGCGCTGTGCATTTGGCCAAGTCATGCCACACACACTCACACACACAGTCACACACAGACACACACACACAGTCACACACAGTCACACACTCACAGACACACATTGTGATTGTGTGAGTTGTGTGTCTACATGTGTGTATATGTAAACCTTGCAGTGTGTGTTCTTGCTCGCCCCTCTCTCTCTCGTCCTCTGCAGGGCACTTAGCCGCATTAGCTCCCTCACTGTCCTCAGATGACTCCTCCTCTTCCTCCCTCCTCCTCCTCCTCACTGTCTGCTGTGTCTCCCCCTCCTCCCCCTCCTCCCCCTCCAGTGACACACCAGACGATGCGTTGACTGAGCGGAGGAGAAGAAGAAGAGGCAGAAGAAGAAGAAGAAAACCTCTCCCAGCTGCTGCATGGAGGAGGTGAGGAGCTGTCTGTCTGTCTGACTGATAGATTCGTTTGTCTTTTTTAATCCATCTCTCTGTTTCTTTATCTACCTGTCTCTCTCTCTTCCTTCTGTTCACACTGGTGCCTGTCTGAACTGAATTGAACTCTAAAACAGACTGAAGTCACATTTACTGTACTAGACTATCAGACTGTGCTAAACTGAACTAGACTCTGCTGGACTGTGCTAAACTGAACTAGACTCTGCTGGACTGTGCTAAACTGAACTAGACTCTGCTGGACTATGCTAAACTGTACTAGACTCTATCAGACTGTTCTAAACTGAACTAGACTCTGCTGGACTGTGCTAAACTGAACTAGACTCTGCTGGACTATGCTAAACTGTACTAGACTCTATCAGACTGTTCTAAACTGAACTAGACTCTGCTGGACTGTGCTAAACTGAACTAGACTCTGCTGGACTATGCTAAACTGAACTAGACTCTGCTGGACTATGCTAAACTGAACTAGACTCTACTGGACTATGCTAAACTGAACTAGACTCTGCTGGACTATGCTAAACTGAACTAGACTCTGCTGGACTATGCTAAACTGAACTAGACTCTATCAGACTGTTCTAAACTGAACTAGACTCTGCTGGACTGTGCTAAACTGTACTAGACTCTGCTGGACTGTGCTAAACTGAACTAGACTCTGCTGGACTATGCTAAACTGTACTAGACTCTATCAGACTGTTCTAAACTGAACTAGACTCTGCTGGACTGTGCTAAACTGAACTAGACTCTACTGGACTATGCTAAACTGAACTAGACTATGCTGGACTATGCTAAACTGAACTAGACTCTACTGGACTATGCTAAACTGAACTAGACTCTGCTGGACTATGCTAAACTGAACTAGACTGCTGGACTATGCTAAACTGAACTAGACTCTGCTGGACTGTGCTAAACTGTACTAGACTCTGCTGGACTGTGCTAAACTGAACTAGACTCTGCTGGACTATGCTAAACTGTACTAGACTCTATCAGACTGTTCTAAACTGAACTAGACTATACTGGACTATGCTAAACTGAACTAGACTCTGCTGGACTATGCTAAACTGAACTAGACCCTGCTGGACTATGCTAAACTGAACTAGACTCTGCTGGACTATGCTAAACTGAACTAGACCCTGCTGGACTGTACTAAAGTGAACTAGACTCTACTGACCTATGCTAAACTGAACTAGACTCTGCTGGACTATGCTAAACTGAACTAGACCCTGCTGGACTATGCTAAACTGAACTAGACCCTGCTGGACTATGCTAAACTGAACTAGACTCTACTGGACTGTACTAAACTGAACTAGACTATCAGACTGTTCTAAACTGAACTAGACTCTACTGACCTATGCTAAACTGAACTAGACTCTACTGAACTATGCTAAACTGAACTAGACTCTACTAGACTGTACTAAACTGAACTAGACTCTACTAGACTGTACTAAACTGAACTAGACTATACTGGACTGTTCTAAACTGAACTAGACTCTGCTGGACTATGCTAAACTGAACTAGTCTCTGCCGGACTATGCTAAACTGAACTAGACTCTACTGGACTGTACTAAACTGAACTAGACTCTATCAGACTGTTCTAAACTGAACTAGACTCTACTGGACTGTGCTAAACTGTACTAGACCCTGCTGGACTATGCTAAACTGAACTAGACTCTACTGGACTGTACTAAACTGAACTAGACCCTACTGGACTGTACTAAACTGAACTAGACTCTATCAGACTGTGCTAAAGTGAACTAGACTCTACTGGACTATGCTAAGCTGAACTAGACTCTACTGGACTGTACTAAAGTGAACTAGACCCTAATGGACTGTACTAAAGTGAACTAGACTCTACTGGACTGTACTAAAGTGAACTAGACCCTAATGGACTGTACTAAAGTGAACTAGACTCTACTGGACTGTACTAAAGTGAACTAGACTATACTGGACTATGCTAAAATGAACTAGACTATACTGGACTATGCTAAACTGAACTAGACCCTACTGGACTATGCTAAGGTGAACTAGACTCTACTGGACTGTACTAAAGTGAACTAGACCCTAATGGACTGTACTAAACTGAACCAGACTCTACTGGACTGTACTAAACTGAACTAGACTCTACTGGACTGTACTAAAGTGAACTAGACTCTACTGGACTGTACTGAACTGAACTAGACTCTAATGGACTGTACTAAAGTGAACTAGACTCTACTGGACTGTACTAAACTGAACTAGACTCCACTGGACTGTACTAAAGTGAACTAGACCCTACTGGACTATGCTAAACTGAACTAGACCCTACTGGACTATGCTAAACTGAACTAGATTCTACTGGACTGTACTAAACTGAACTAGACCCTACTGGACTATGCTAAACTGAACTAGATTCTACTGGACTGTACTAAACTGAACTAGACCCTACTGGACTATGCTAAACTGAACTAGACTCTACTGGACTATGCTAAACTGAACTAGACTCTACTGGACTATGCTAAACTGAACTAGATTCTACTGGACTGTACTAAACTCTACTGGACTGTACTAAACTGAACTAGACTAGACTCTACTGGACTGTACTAAAGTGAACTAGACTCTACTGGACTGTACTAAACTGAACTAGATTCTACTGGACTGTACTAAAGTGAACTAGACTCTACTGGACTATGCTAAACTGAACTAGACCCTAATGGACTATGCTAAACTGAACTAGATTCTACTGGACTGTACTAAACTGAACTAGATTCTACTGGACTATGCTAAACTGAACTAGACCCTAATGGACTATGCTAAACTGAACTAGACCCTAATGGACTGTACTAAACTGAACTAGACTCTACTGGACTGTACTAAACTGAACTAGACCCTACTGGACTGTACTAAGCTGAACTAGACTCTACTGGACTGTACTAAACTGAACTAGACCCTACTGGACTGTACTAAGCTGAACTAGACTCTACTGGACTGTACTAAACTGAACTAGACTCTACTGGACTGTACTAAACTGAACTAGACTCTAATGGACTACTAAAGTGAACTAGACCCTACTGGACTGTACTAAAGTGAACTAGACTCTACTGGACTATGCTAAACTGAACTAGATTCTACTGGACTGTACTAAACTCTACTGGACTGTACTAAACTGAACTAGACTAGACTCTACTGGACTGTACTAAAGTGAACTAGACTCTACTGGACTGTACTAAACTGAACTAGATTCTACTGGACTATGCTAAACTGAACTAGACCCTACTGGACTGTACTAAGCTGAACTAGACTCTACTGGACTGTACTAAACTGAACTAGACTCTACTGGACTGTACTAAACTGAACTAGACTCTAATGGACTGTACTAAAGTGAACTAGACTCTACTGGACTGTACTAAAGTGAACTAGACTCTACTGGACTGTACTAAACTGAACTAGATTCTACTGGACTATGCTAAACTGAACTAGACCCTACTGGACTGTACTATGCTGAACTAGACTCTACTGGACTGTACTAAACTGAACTAGACTCTACTGGACTGTACTAAACTGAACTAGACTCTAATGGACTGTACTAAAGTGAACTAGACTCTACTGGACTATACTAAAGTGAACTAGACCATCTATCCATCATCACAGAGGTGTTTCAGTCTCACATGTTCTCAGTTTGTGAGATGTACGTGACCCTTTATACCTGCCCCCCCTCTTCTGGTTCCAGCTGGCTCTCGGATCTGAGTTGACCCCCATCAGGACCATCTAGTCCCTGCACCACCTCACTCTGACCTCCACAACAACAGTATGTACCTCAGATGTTGTTGTATCTGCAGCCTCCCTGACACCTAAGCTCCACCCCTCCGTCAGTCTGTCTGACTGTTAAGGACCGCCTCCTTCCAGCCTCCGTCTCTCTTGAGCCCCCGGTGGCTTCCTGTGGCGTCGCGCTCCTCCCGCCTCCATCATGTCCGACGGGCTGCTGCAGGTTGAGATCCCAGACTTCGGCAGCAGCGTGCTGGGCAGCCTGAACGAGCAGCGGCTGCTGGGCCACTACTGCGACGTGTCCATCCTGGTGCAGGGTCAGGCCTTCAAGGCGCACAGGGCTGTCCTCGCCGCCTCCTCCCTGTACTTCAGAGACCTGTTCAGCTCTGCAACTGACTCCTCCTCCTCCTCCTCCTCCTCCCAGGCGGTGTTTGAGCTGCCGTCTTCTGTAACGCCGACATGTTTCCAGCAGATTCTGTCGTTCTGCTACACAGGACGCCTCAGCATGGCCGCCAGCGAGCAGCTGGTGCTCATGTACACTGCCGGGTACCTGCAGATCCAGAACATTGTGGAGCGAGGCATGGAGCTGATGATGATGAAGGCCTCCTCCTCCTCCTCCCCTCTCTGCTGCGATTCACAGGTTGGTTTGGCCACGCCCACAGAGCTGAGTTAACTTAGGTAGACACGAGTCAGTGGAGTTAGTCCAGATAGTGAAGAGTGTTTATGTGTTGGTTGGTGCAGAGTTAACCTCCCGACCTCCTGCTGGGAACTTAACAGTGCTACCTTCACTGCAATGCTAATGTTGCTAATGTTGCTAGCAGTAGATTGCTGGGTTCAGGAGTTTATTCTCAATCTTCAGCCTGAAACAACATCCAGCATAAACGTGGTTTCAACGTGAGACTTGACTGTTATTGTAACTTTTGTAGCTAATTGGTCCAATCAGACGTGAGGATGCATTTCATTCCAGGTTCAACTGCAGAGTGAAGATATTTACACATGAATAACGGAACATTTCTGTTTCTCTGGGAAACATCTGAACATTTTGTCACTTTTTCTGTCTCAGAGAAAAACTTTGCATCACCAACATTTTAGGACCTCGTGAAAAACAATCAGTCCAAGTTAGAATCTTCAGAGTTGAAGCTAAACTCTGAACTGACTTTATGTTTGTAGAGAAGTTTCCTCATCGTCCTCTTTTAGTCAGTGTTTGTGTCTGTAGCATCTAGTGGACATTAAAGGACTTGCAGCTCAATGCATTTTTTGATCTGAAGCTGGTCAGACCAGGCTCCGCCTCTGAGTCCATTGAGCTCACGATGAGGTTCAACCATCACAGAATCTTTTCTAATCACAGACGACATCAGCAGACGAGCTCGGAAGCTTTGACAACCCGGTGGTCCAGCAGCGGCACAGCGCCCCCCAGCTGCAGGAGGCCAGTCCAGACCAGCCGGCCCTGAGTCCTGAGGATCTGTTGTTAGCCGTGAGCAGGATAAAACAGGAGAGAGCCGACACTCCTCCTGCTGAGGAGAACGCAGGAGCAGCGGCAGGAGGAGGAGAGGAAACTAGGTGAGAACCAACAGGATTGAAGTTCAGATCCGTGTCGTCATGTTTGTTTGACCCGGATTGGAAAAGGTAAAGTCTTCCTGTCATTGGTTGAGCTGTTGTGACTAATGGAGGATATGTTGTATCTGTAGTTTTTGTGTGTTACTGCTGCCAACTGTGCTGAAAGCCTTTATGTCCAAAAAGAGATATGTCCATTTCAAAGGAGGATACCATCAATGTCCCTTCTTCCATGTGTCCTCTATATAGGCATGGTTGTTCCTCCACTAGAGGGCAGCTCAGAGTCAACAAACACAGCGATGGTGGAGGAGGTTGTGATGATGTTCCTTTGGTCCTGGGTCATGTGACATCATGTGGATCCTGTAGTTTCTTACCAACTCACAAAAAGTTCCATTGTTAAAAATTCTTCATCTTGTCATCTCAGTTGGACCATTAGCTACACTGCCCCCTGTGATTGTGAGTGGTACTGCTTCATTTCATCCGTTTTACTTCAGCCTTTACACTCAATTTGATGTGAACCTGACTCTGGTCCTGGATCTGGTCTCATCTCTGAGGGGACCTCTATGGCTGCATTGGGACTGAGCCTCCTCCTGCATGTGAATTTCAAACTCCTTCATTGATATGAATGGAGCAAGTCATGTGATGCAGTGTTGGTGTCAATGCAGTAACATTGGAAATCAAATACGTGACGTGCTTTGTAACGACAGAGAATTTCTGTTGTTCACCTTGTGATCATTGACACCAAAGATAAGATAGTTGCTCTGTCCGTTCTGTCCTCAGAGTGGACATTGCCACGGACCTCCAGACCTCCAGGAACAGTGCTCTGTGTTACCTGGGTGCCAGTGGAGCTTTGGTTCCAGGGCTGCAGTCCTACCTGCTGGCTGGTGGGGGGCGCTCCAGTCCAGAAGGGTCCAGTCTTCCCACAGACTCTCCTCCCTCTCACCCCCCCACTGAGGAGGAGCTGGAGGAGGATTACTACGGCAACACGGTCCATCCTGGACTCTACCAACACCTCTACGGGCATCCTGCAAACGCCTACAGTAAGTTACTTCATGGTACAGTCCCATTTCAAACGTGAACCTGTATGGAAGCGGAGTGATGACAAAACTTAACACAATATCTGTCAGAATATCTGCAGCCGTTGACACTCTAAACTACATTTTGACACCAGAGTCCCACAGCACCTCCTGTGTCAGTGAAGTTGAACAGATGTTACAGATGCTGTAAGATTTGTGATGCGTCAGTGATGTTCATCACTTTGCCCTGATTGTTCAACAGAGCACATCTAACATTTAAAGCCTGAAGTCTTTGTTGAACTATTGTGTTTCTCGATAATATTACTTTATTACCAATTAAAGTAGTGTAATACTGAAATGAATGCAACACTAAGGCATCATTATTATTGTCAACATGAATATTAAAGTCACCAACAATAAGTTCTTTGTTTTTGGACGAGGTTTGATAAAAACTTAGGGATTCAGTTAAAAATTCAGAATAAGCCCCCAGGGCATATGATTGGCTGTTGGTGTTTCTTGGATTGGTGTGGAAGACTAAGAACAAGACTTTCAAATGAGTTGTAGCTTAGTTTAGGTTTAGGATTAATTGATAGACTGGAGTTAAAAATAGCAGCAACTCCACCTCCTCGACCAAAGTCTCGGGGAACGTGTGAATTTACATGACTGGGGGGGGTAGATTCATTTAGGCTGACATATTCATCGGGATGCAGCCAGGTCTCAGTGAGGGACAATTAATCTATTTTCTGATCTGAGACTAGTTCATTTACTAAAATAGCCTTTGATGATAGTGATCTTATGTTTAAGAGTCCACATTTAATTATTAACAGCTAGATAGATTAAAAAGAAGTTTAGTAAATGTGTTCCTCCACTTTCTCTTTACCACAGCTGCTCAAACCTGATTGGTCAAACTAGAAACTGAAGCCAGAAGCTTCCAGCCCCATAATCTGTTCCCTCCCCTGAAGATTCAGTTTATTCACATGAAGAATGTGTTTGTAGAGATTAACGCAATACAAATAAAATTGAATTGAAATACTACACCAAAGAATCATCTTGGTAACCAAACGGTTACGATGTAAATCATGTGACTATAATTTCCCTGGTTTGACACTGGTCAGGGACCTTTGACCTCTGCGTGTGGTTCTCCCTGCTCTTCTGGCTGTCTCTGTAACATCAGCTGTCTGAGGAATGGGAAAATGGGAAAATATATATAAATCTAGTCCATAGCAGGGACGAGGCAGTTCCTACTTGTTTTTTGCTCAAGATGACTGAGTTGCTGGACCAAGATCACGTCTTCTTAACATGAAGCCAAAATATCTCAGATATACTAACGCTGCCATCTAGTGGGTTAGAAAGGTTTTACTGAACCTTCTTAACTGAGTGAAATGACCTGAAGTATTTCAGCAGCCGCCATAATAAGAACTGTTTCAAATAACTGATTCAAACCAAAGTGATCAGAAACACTTGAACAAACATCAGGGAGATAAGAACGACCTGAAACATCTTTGCAAACATTTATTTAACGACTACTTTGATTTTCTTGTTTGGTTCATGTCCCATCTGCTAACATGGAGGAGGAGGGTTTATGATCTATACTGCAGCCAGACACCAGGGGGAGTAAGAGACACCTTGGTTTCACTTTTGTGTGTGTGTGTGATATAAAATCTCACTTTTATTTGATGATAGTTTGCATTGCTAAACTTAATGAGTTGTGATTTGTGAGTCGGACTTTGTGTCTGCAGAGTTCAGGGGTCGTGATAGTGACCCTTTAAAGTTTTTCCTTTTGTCCACAGTCCTCTAGTGGACAACAGGTGAACTGCAGGTTAAGAGACTTGATTGACAGCTTTGTCATTATGCGTTCCTGCTTTTTCTGACCCCTCCCCTCTTGTCTCCCTCTTTCTTATTGGTCCAGTCCAAGAGAAGCTGGATATGCTGCCTCTCCCATTGGCTAACGAGCGTCGACCCTGTGTGCTGGTTGGTCGTGACAACATGGCTCTACCTGCCAGTCTGATCAGTCAGATTGGGTATCGCTGCCATCCGTCACTGTACACTGAGGGCGACCCGGGGGAGAAGGTGGAGCTGGTGGCAGGTAGGACGTCCTGTAATGTGTCGTCATAGTAACAGGTTATGAAACAGACGTGAAGAGATGAACCGTTGTGACGTGTGTGTTCAGGTTCAGGTGTGTTCATGACTCGAGGTCAGCTGATGAACTGTCACCTGTGTGCTGGAGTCAAACACAAGGTGCTGCTCAGGAGACTGCTGGCTACGTTCTTCGACAGGTGAGACCCAACAGGTGGTTAGCCTAGCTTAGCATATGGACTATTTCTCTCAGTCTTTGATTACCTCTGTAAACAATGTAAATGTTTCCGTTTGTTGACATCATCAGATGTCAGTGACATCATCAGACAACATGTGACATCACCAGACATCAGTGACATCATCAGACGTCAGTGACATCATCAGACAACATGTGACATCACCAGACATCAGTGACATCATCAGACGTCAGTGACATCATCAGACAACATGTGACATCACCAGACATCAGTGACATCATCAGACGTCAGTGACATCATCAGACAACATGTGACATCACCAGACATCAGTGACATCATCAGACAACATGTGACATCACCAGACATCAGTGACATCATCAGACAACATGTGACATCACCAGACGTCAGTGACATCATCAGACAACATGTGACATCACCAGACTTTAGTGACATCGTCAAACAACATGTGACATCACCAGACTTCAGTGACATCATCAGTGTTCAATGATCAGGTTCTGACTTACAGTGTAGGAGCTGATTGGGCTGTTATGGTTTCCATAGAAACACACTGGCCAATAGCTGTGGTACAGGGATCCGCTCCTCCACCAATGATCCGAGCCGAAAGCCCCTGGACAACCGAGTGTTAAACACTGTGAAACGTAAGACACACACTCACACACACACACACACACACTCACACACTCACGTATTTTGAAAACACTGAAACATTTCTTTCATCCTCCCTCATTGTTTTTCTCCTCTTCCTCCTCCTTCTCCCCCCCTCCTCCTCCTCAGTCTACTGTCAGAACTTTGCTCCCAACTTTAAGGAGAGTGAGATGAACGTCATTGCGGCCGACATGTGCACCAACGCTCGCAGAGTGCGGAAACGTTGGCTCCCAAAGATCCAGTCGCTCCTCCCGGACGGCCTCCCGGCCTCTGGCTCCTGCCATCCCCGCAAAGCTAAGCGTGGGGGAGGAGCAGGAGGAGGCGGAGGTCAGGGTGCAGAGGCCGCGGTGCAGCCCAGCGGCAGCCCCTTTGAGCTGGACCTGCGACAGCTCAGCGCCTCCTACCTCAGCCTGGAGGCTCCGCTGTACGCAGAGAGACGTGGGAGGGAGGCAGCGGGGGAGAAAGAGAGGGAGAAGGAAGTGCCAGCCGCCATCTTGCCTCACCTGCAGTTCGCCGGGTCGCGTGGGGGCGGGGCAGGCAGTGGACAGGTGGAGGAAGGGCTGATAGGAGGCGAGGCCGACGGGGGAGGGAGGTTACAGACTGAACCACCTTCACACCTCCCCCTGTCCCTTTCCTCCTGCTCTTCCTCCTCCTCCTCACACCCCTCCCCCCAGCCGGCAGAGCCCGCTCCTTCTCATAGAGGATTGGCCGACACAGAAGAGAGGGGGGCGGAGCCTCTGGAAGACAGCCAATAAGCTTTCTATTGCATCTGCCTACCTGTATGTAAATAATACAATAGCTACCTGTTCCCCCACCTGTCTGTCTCCTCCCCTACCTCACTACCTGTCTACCTCTCTACCCCCTGTCTGTCTGTCCGTCTGACCTACCTGTCTGTCTGCTCGGCTCTGCTGCATGTTAACAGCCTCCTGCAGTCCAGCACAGGCCCATAGCAACAGGACTGATGATGAAGAAGATGATGGTGGTGATGTGATGATGATGATGATGATGATGATGAAGATGATGAATTATATTCACTCTATGATAATAAAGCTCCTTGATAATCAGACTCTATTTCTCAATCGTGGGCCTCAACCTCTGTGTATGTGTGTGTGTGTGTGTGTGTGTATATATATATATATATGTATATATATATATATATATATATATATATATATATGTATATATATATATATATATATATATATATATATATATATATATATATATATATATATATAGTTTTACCAGGAAGAGCGGGCCCCGGGCTCGCTGCTTGCCGCTCTGCATGCTGGGGAGTGTAGTTCGAACCTCGGCGCCATTCTGAACCTCGTAAATCTCGCTAGCCATTCACAGCAGCCCAGTCATCCTCTCAACCAATCACTGCACTTCAACCACCTCACCCACTAATAACTGCGCTATTTTTTATCCCCCAGCAACAAATCACAGCCTCTCAAACAGCTCACAGCCAATCACAGCGCCCCAGCGGCCCGAGCAGCCAATCGGAACACAACAACATGCATGATGCCGCTGAGCTGTGCGCCTGCGCACTGGGCAGACAGCTGATAACTCATCTATTATGCTACTTGGCTAAAACCAAGCGGAGAGAGAAGCCGCCGCAGCCGCCGCGGGACGCACCGGAGGAGCCGAACCCAAAGTAAAGCCGCTCTCTGACCGGGGCCGGGGGGGTGCTGGCGGGGGGACGGGCCGGAGGGGGGTCCCGGTGGGTGCAGGAGGAGCTGGAGGCTCGGAGTCGCTCGGCGCCTTCAGACAAAGCTCAGCTAACAGGCTAACAGCTCATTAGCTAGCCAAACACCGCGGCAACATCTGCAAAGATCGGAATTTTAAACCTTTCGATCCGGTCACTGGTCGTTTCATAACCGCGTAAAAGTCCCGGTGAGTCCTCCAGCGCTGCCCCGGGGCCGCCGCGGCCGCTGGGACCCGCAGTAATGCTCTTTTAACGCGCTCGCTCAGTAGCTTAGCTCAGGTAGTTAGCGACCTAGCTCGTATTTTGCATCGGCTTGCCCGCCATCTTTTTAAAGCGAGATAAATGAGCTTCTTCGTTAGCCCACGGAGCAGCGGGCCCGTGGCCGCAGCTGGAGCGGATCTCCGCGGGGAAACCACCGGGTAAACCCGGGCCCGGTGGCTCTGCGGGCGGATGGTTGTGCTGCCGGGGACTGGATGTGTGCAGTTTGTCGGTCGCAGCGGTGAGTGTTAGCTGTTAGCTCCGCGTTAGCAGCAACAGACTGCGAGCAGCCGCCGGGACCGGAGGTTTGTGGCTCGTTATCCGGGCGGCGGGTGTTTATTGTGGGTTCGGAGGGGGAGAGCTCCGGTGGTTCTGGTCCCGGTGCGCGACTCAGTGTTCGGGCCTGAATCGGTTTGTGTCTGATGTGAACGGATCAGAAACACATGTGATCAGAGTAAATCTGAAACTAATGTTGACAAATCCTTGGTTCGAGTCCCAGACACATGATTGTTGTCTGATCAATAATCGATGAAGTGATTCAGGTGGTTTGTGACGAGTTTACAAGTTAAAACTGAAACTGTTGATCGGTCACTCGGATGTTTCCTCTGTTATTTAATATATGTAATTATCACATGTTAACTAATCTCAGTGATTAATCGAGTACAAAGTGATTATTGGTGATTTCAGGTTTTGAATAATCAATGATTTTCAGTTTTGATCAGTCTGATGGATGTTTCCTTTTCTACTTTCTTTCTGTCACTGTGAACTGGTCTCGAGGTTTTCTGTCTATTTGACCAAATGATCAACAGAGTGAATTGATAAAGATAATGAGTAGTTCCATCTTTAATGGAAATTCAAAGCGATCACCTGGATCATTTCTCCTGTGTTGTCTGACATTCAGTTTGTTTTCAAATGAGAGAATCTGAGAAAGTGAAGCTGAACGTTGGTTTGATAAAGTCTTTGAACCAACTCGACTACGTAGTTTGAGTCAAATGTTCAGTCAATGAATTGAGTTATTTAAATACTAGATGTTTTCTGCTTTTCTTCACATCAAATGGAACATGTGTTGCTGAACTTCTACCTGTTCACACCTTTAAATGAAAAGTCCACACTTCTGATTTTACAAAGTCTTTTCTGCATGTCAGAGTTTTGAAGGCCGTGTAACCAATGGGACTTTCTGAACATTTAAAAAATTCTATCTTCTGACCCGAGCTCCTGTACATTATGTCTTGATCAGATGTTGGAGTCGGTGAAACTGATCATTTAACTTTTCTCAGTCTCCAGCAGGAGTTTCTGAGAAGTCTCAGATTCTGACAGGAAACTGAAAATCTTTACTTTTCACTGTTCTCTGTTGTTTTTATAGAATTCCTCAGAACGTTGATTTGAACGGTTCAAACTCGCCGAAGTCAACATCCTGCAGTAATGCCTCTTATTTGACAGAAAAATAATTTAGTTTATAGTTTGACCTTAAAGTAAAAGTGAGGAATAAATTCTTCATGTTTAAAATGGTCAAGAAACCCGTCGGCAGTTATTTGAAGTGTGTGATGCTTCACTGTCACCGTCGGTCTCTGTGTTCTTTTTAATCTTGAATATTAACATCAGCTTCACTCTCAAACATCCTGCGTCCTCTGAATGTTGAGTGGCGGTTCAGACCTGATCACATCAGACTGGTAAAACAATAAAACATATTGATATAAAATATTTCAAAGTATAGAAAGATGAACAAAATATTTCTTAACTCCCCATAACGTAATAGAACTAAGAACATTATAAACTTTTTCAGATATGAAGATTTTTCTCTGCTTCTCTCCCGACACTCACTGCACGTTAACGTGTTTTCACCGTATGTAATGAGACATGATGTCATCAGGAGATGATGAGGTAGAAGACTTGACTTTCTGCTGCAAAAGAATGAAAGTTTCATATACCATGTTTTTTTATTTTAGTTCCATTTAAATAGGATGCTTTAAATAAACAGAAATAATCTGATCAATAATTTATCAATGTGATGAAATCAGCCATATATCCCAGTGTGATTTGGGAGATTTCTGACCTAAAACCATCTCCACATGTGAGCAAACATGAAACCTAACATACAGTTTTCATATTTTGTCTGAGAAAATAAAACTCTAAACTTCTAAAAAATGTTGCTTTTGTTTTCATACTTATAAGTTTTATATAATTGTATTTGTACTTTCTTTTTATATTTGTTTATTATCAAGTATTGGTCTCAGAAATGTCTTATTTAATATTATCAGCCCAAAAAATCCATATCAATCAGGTTGTAGTCAAAATGATTGCAACATAATTTGAGAAAATTGTAATTATTCATTAATGAGTTTTGGCATGTTAATATGTTGAGAAGTGAAATATATATATATATATATATATATATATATATCACAGCTGAGTGTCATCATGGTAACGTGAAGTTTTAACAGTTTGAAAATGTAAGTGATGAATTCTGTGTCTCTGTCTCTCAGGTGTGAGATGGGAGTTTGTCTCCTCGAGGGAAACATCGAGCTAAAGGAACGGCACCGACCAAACCTGAACTGAACACACCAACACACACCTGTGTGCCCACACACACACACACACCCTCAGACCACAGGGGGAGTTGTTTTTTCATCTTCAGGTCAGACACTGCTGTCCCACGGTGCATTGTTACGTCACCATCGTCCACCATGTCGGACGCCCCCGAGGCTGCGCCACCCAGCCCCCCTACCCTCACCAACCCACCAGCCCCTGAGGTCACGAATCCCACTAAACCTGGCAGGTCAGTAACCAATCACACCTGAGCTGAGCCCAGCGACCAAGAGAAAAGTTGTTTTCACACAATTGTTTAGTTAGTGTCCTGTGAAGCAGCAGCAGCAGGTTGTCGGGTCCGACTCGTTCACACCAACAGGAACATGTGGGAACATCCAGGCGAGGGGCGGAGCCTGTAGAGCAGCAGGGGCGGAGCCTGTAGAGCAGCAGGAGGCCGGACATGACGTATAAACTCTGCTGTGGAAAGATCAGTGTTGTTGTTTACAGCTCATCCACACCGGCGTCGGCCCTCATCACCAGAAGATCTGGAACCTCCTCGTGTTTCCAAGTGGACGTCTTCGTCTTCTACGTGTACGGCTCCTCTTCTTCATCCTGAGATGTTTGTGTTCTTCCAGTTTCACGTCCGTCACGTGTTAGAAACCTCATCAACACGTCCACTCGCTCACTGGGAAGCTTCCACACATTGTCCTGCTGTGTCCTCACATGGACTCACGAGGACATGTTACACACATTTCACTAGGAGGCTGCAGGAGAAGATCCAGAAAATGTCCAGAGACACTGACTCAGACATTTGTTCTCACATCCAGAACCTGCAGAACATGACAGGAACGTGTCTGTGGTTCAGTTCATGTCTGAAAACAGCTTGAATATTAAACACAGATTTACAGTGATGAAAACATACCTGAAACAGGTGAGATGAACTTTACCTCTTCTGTGTCCTCCAGAAAAACCAACCAGCTGCAGTACATGCAGAACGTGGTGGTGAAGACTCTGTGGAAACATCAGTTCGCTTGGCCCTTCTACCAACCTGTCGACGCCATCAAGCTCTGCCTGGCGGTGAGTCACTGTCCTAACAGACGCATTCTGTTCATCTTCAGTTTCAACCTGCAACACAAGACACACACAGAGACGACAGATAAACCTAAACTGAATCACTCTATATCTGGCGTTTTTAGCCTACATCCATACCGCTACGTTTTAGTTTGGAAACTGATCTTGGACACCTAGTGGCCAGACTACACAACTACCATTTGACATCACGATGATATGGAAGTATGGGCTGGTCTACTGAGGTGGCCTTTAACAACAAACAATTGTCACTAATTAGTAAATCAGGGTAGCTGTTTTGCCATTTTGATTCTAAGCTAATAACGTCCGTGTTTCCAGGACTACCACAAGGTGATCAAGAACCCGATGGACATGGGAACCATCAAGAGACGTCTGGAGAACAATTACTACTGGAGCGCCAGTGAGGCCATGCAGGACTTCAACACCATGTTCACCAACTGTTACATCTACAACAAGGTAGGTCACACTGCGACGTTCACACCTGCTCACATCCACTGACACGTTAACAGCACCGCGTCTCTTTCCTGTTTTTCAGCCAACAGACGACATCGTGCTCATGGCTCAGGCCCTCGAGAAAATCTTCCTTCAGAAAGTCGCTCAGATGCCTCAGGAGGAAGTCGCTCTGCTGCCACCGGCTCCCAAAGGAAAGAACAAGAGCAAGCAGCCCGCCACCCCCACCACAGGTAATACCACAGTACTACAGTTGTACTGTACTGCGACCACAGGTCATTCTACAGTTCTACAACCGTATACTCTGAAATATTTTTATAGTATTAAGGGATATTGTTGATGTACATTGGTTTTACTGTGTAGTGCTACTGCATCAGCTGTACTAAGTACTCTCGCTCTTTCTCTCTGTTTCTGTCTCTCAGTGAGTCAGCAGGCGGAGTCTTCAGCCTCCCCTCCCCCCTCCTACCCCTCCCCGTCCCCTTCTCAGACACCTGTCATATCCACCACGCCCACACCTGTCCAAGCCACGCCCCCTGTCTCTGCACCGCAGCCCCCAGCAACAATGATGCCGTCTGCACAGCCTGTTGTCAAGGTAACATACGTCACACGATCTAAAATACAAAGAACAGACACTGTCTCTCTCTCTCTGTGTCTCACACCTGTCTCTTTCCACCTGTCTGTCTCTCTAACAGAAGAAAGGTGTGAAGAGGAAAGCCGACACCACCACTCCCACCACGTCCGCCATCTCTGCTGGTCGTGCCGACTCTCCATCTGCTCAGGACAACAAACCAGCAAAACTGGGTTCGTCCCGCCGTGAGGCCGCCGCCCGCCCTGCTAAGACCCGCCGAGAGACGGGTGAGGAGGTGGCAGTGGGTGAGATGGGAGGTGGAGGAGGAGGAGGAGGAGTTGGAGTTGGAGTTGGAGTTGGGGGGAAGAAGGTCGGTAAGCTGGGCGAGCAAATGAAACACTGCGACGCCATCCTGAAAGAGATGCTCTCGAAGAAACATGCTGCCTACGCCTGGCCCTTCTATAAGCCCGTGGACGCAGAGGCACTGGAGCTGCACGACTACCATGACATCATCAAACACCCCATGGACCTCAGCTCCGTCCGGGTAACACACATGACATCATCACACATGGCAGGTCACATGTCATCACACAGTGAGGCCAGGGCTGCGTTCGGTAAAACGTTATTTAAAAGATTGGTGGAACTACAGCAGCTGAGAAGGTCCTTCTTGTCATAGAAATCTCGGTAGACGACGTGAGTTTAAATACACTTGACGTTCCGTCTCTGTGTTTGTCCATTAAACAGTTTCAGATTAAATGAATATGATCTTATTAAATACATTTTTTATAAAATACAAGAACATGTAACATCTTCAGTTGATGTAAACAGCTGCTGCTTCATCTGTTGTTAACAATCCATAATGCCTTTTAATACGATAGTTTATATACACGCAGCTGCTGATTGGTCAACACCTCGGACACACCCACCAAACGATAGGAAACAAAGCTCGTTGACACGTTTCGAAGAAAGATGTGTTTCACGTAGAAACCTTTAAGAAACGCTGCAGCACATTTTGAGATTGAACCTCAGATCTTCGAGTCAGACTCATCACCAGGTTCAGTCTCGTTGTTGACAACAGTTTATTTCATGTGTCAACAGAAAAAGATGGATAAAGGCGAGTACAGTGACCCTCAGAGCTTTGCCACTGACGTCAGGTTAATGTTCTCCAACTGTTACAAGTACAACCCTCCAGACCATGAGGTCGTGGCCATGGCCCGGAAACTGCAGGTACGTCAACCCTCAGATTCCAGAACAAGCTCTGCCCGTGTTGAGGTCATTGATGTGACTGTGTCCGTCCTCAGGATGTGTTTGAGATGCGTTTCGCTAAGATCCCGGACGAGGGCCTGGAAGTGTCCGTCCCGTCTACGACACCACTGGTCAGTAAAAGCACCGCTTCCTCTGACAGCAGCAACAACTCCTCCTCAGACGAATCTTCCGACTCCGAGGAGGAGCGAGCCACGCGATTGGCTGAGCTACAGGAGCAGGTTGGTGCTGCTGAGCAATCACAGGTCAAGAACATCCTGGTTTCCTTCTTTAATACTGAACATTGCTATTGATTTAAAGAGTAAATAAAATGTCAAATATTCATAGTAATCATTGATTGAACTGAATGATCAGTGGAAGGCGTTCCTGATTATTGATCGGAGATTGTAGATATTGATAATTAGTCTATTCCACCAGTTGAAGGCGGTGCACGAGCAGCTGGCCGTCTTGTCCCAGGCTCCGGTCAGCAAGCCAAAGAAGAAGAAAGAGAAGAAAGACAAGGAGAAGAAGAAAGACAAAGGGAACAAGGGGAAGATGGAGGAAGAGAAGAAGCCAAAGGCTGCCGCTCAACAGCCCAAACCAGCCAATCAGAAGAAGGCACCGGCCAGGAAAGCCAACAGCACGGTGACCGCAACCAGGTATGACTCAGTTCATCAGTGAATCCTAATGTTTCTGTGTAAAATGCACCTGACAAACCACTTCCCTGTGCGTTTCCAGGCAACCTAAGAAAGGCAGCAAGACGTCAGGCGGCGGCTCGGCAAACGGAGAAGACGGCGAGGAGTCGTCTCTACCGATGTCGTATGATGAGAAGCGCCAGTTGAGTCTGGACATAAACCGGCTGCCGGGCGAGAAGCTGGGTCGCGTCGTTCACATCATCCAGTCCAGAGAGCCGTCGCTGCGAGACTCCAACCCCGACGAGATCGAGATCGACTTCGAAACGCTCAAACCCTCCACGCTCCGAGAGCTGGAGCGCTACGTCAAATCCTGTCTGCAGAAGAAGCAGAGGAAGCTGCTGCGTAAGAACGACCACGACACAAACATGACACTCACCACAGATCCAACCTGTTTGTTAACCTCTCCCTCTCTCTCGACCCCCACCTTTAGAGAAGGCAGCGGGCGGCGGGGCTTCAGGAGGCGGGGCTAGTCGTTTGAGTGGCAGCTCTTCTTCCTCCTCTGATGACAGCTCCTCAACGGGAACCTCCTCTTCCTCCGACACAGACTGAACACACACACACAACACACACACACAAACATGTTACTGAACACAGAGTTTATACACACACTCAATCACAGGAACGACAGTTAACACATGAACACACATCCATGTAAACTTCCACCATGAACACACACAAGACAGAGATCCAAACTCTGAACTTCTTACAACACACACGCCCAGACTTGGAGACTGTATGTAAATAAGCAAACCTGTTTTTTAGCTCCTAGTGTCGTTTTTTTTTTTTTTTTCTTCCTGGAGTAATGGAGAGACAGAAGAAGAAAGAACTTGTCCGAGAGGAGGAGGTCTGTCTGTTCACCAGTTGTACTGATCTTCTCTTAACTGTCGTCTCGCTGCTGTGGAGAGAAATAAAAACATCCACATTTCTTCTTCCTCGGTTTGGACGTCGGCTACGACCCCTGACCTCTGAACACATTCCGGAAGCATCTGTCATCATCAGGAGGACGAGGAGGTCTCAGTGGGTTTCACATCGTTGGAAGTGAAGCTGTAGTCGAGCAATAAGTGAAAAGGTTTTCAGAGAGGAAACATGTCTGAGATGAAGCTCAGAGCATCATGGGAGATTTAACCAAAACCTGGAGAGGAACAAGCGTCTCAGCGGCCGAGTGGCGTCTTTTCTTCTGGTGCGTTCACACCGACTGCGACGCAAAGATCACACGAGATTACAAACAAAGTCAATGCAGAGAAATTTGCAGTTGTAGTTGTTTCTGTCATTCTTCCCCCGGAGTTTCCACATGTACGACGCAGCAACTTGATCCCTTCTGCCAGTCGTCCTCTTCTCTTCTGGAGGAGAACCGGCGAATATTCCCCGTTTGTGTTTATTCACGTGATTAACCTCAATCAACTCAAATGATCCCACGGCACGTTTGGTGTGCACGCACCATTAGAGTCCAGTTCTGAACGATTGGCTAAAAAATAAACCCTAAAAAAACGTCCTCGTCAGCTGATCAACGTGTAGAGACGTGAAAATTGTTGATAAGAAACTTTATTTGAACGTCTCCTGTTAACAGACGCTGTTTGACACGTCCTCTTGTAAAAATGATGTCACACTTATGTCATATCAGCTGTTTGACACGTCCGCAGAGTTCAGGAGCTGCAGTTATAGGCGTGTGTGTGTGTGTGTGTGAGGTCAGAGGTCAACCAGTTTTTAATGTGACATCATTAGTTTAAACTGGTTAATTGGTGAATGACGGATGATTATTGATAAGTGGTAAAGTTCATCTGTGACTGACGTCTCTGCAACAATGTTCACGTGTTACTAATTTCTGTTGATTGACAGTCTGAGCGCAGCTGATCAATCACATCCACTTCCTTTATGACTGAAAATCAAACAGCTGATCAGATATTGATCAGCTATTGATAAGCTGAGCTCATATCCAGGTTTCGTACTGTCGTTCGATTTAGACCCTCTGAGACCGACGCTGCCCTCTGCTGGTCCTGAATCAGTTTGACTGGGGTCAACGCTGGGGGCGTGGTCAACGCTGGGGGCGTGGTCAACGCTGGGGGCGTGGTCGCTGGACCCAGACCGCTCTGAGACAGACATGTTTCTTTTTAACACTACATCTTTATTTCCTGTCATTTGTTTTTTGTTTTTCAGGTTGTGCTGAACCCGTTTATGTCTTTATAAGATTTGCGATATAAAATGTCTTTGTACGACGTCCCCCCCCCCCACCCCCCCTTCCGGAGGTTAAAAGTCAGAGCTAGAATTGAAGCTTCACCCAAATTTCTAATTTTTAATCATTTTAACTCTAAAGTGTCCAAAATAAAGAAGTCGTCAGGATGAAGACAAAACTTTCTCAGCAGAAAAAAGTCCAGTGAATATTTGAGACATTTTAGTAAAGTCACGTCGATTGGCTCTTTTAGTTCTTTTTTGGTTTTTTTTATATAAAACTCATTCGTTTACATGTTTCTTCTGTTGGTTGACTGCGCCTCCACCTGGATGCACTGAGTCACTGCACGTTCAACTTTTAAAAGGAATTTTAATTTACATATTTTAAACAGTTTAATTTCATGTGTTGGTATGACATCACAGTTCTGCCCTCTCCTGATTGGTTGGGCGGAGTGGGGCAGTTTGCTGATTCCTTCAGAAGAAGCTTTACATTGCGTGATGTTAGTATTTTCTGCGTGTAGCACAATGTCAACTTGTTTCTGTTTTGATCTGAGTTTCTGATTAAATCACGTGACCTCACTGCTCACCTGTCCTAACTCCACGTTGTCGGTTTCACCTCTGACTTCGCCTGTTTGGGGGGGCGGGGTTTAGTGGGTGGCGCTGCAATTCAGACTAGCCAATCAGAACGTTTCTCATTCTTTGTCGTGTGATGTTAACATCCAACACTGTTTCTATTGGCTCCCGCCTGACAGGGAGTGTCATGTGACCTTCAGAAACTTCTGCTTCACAACGCTTTTTTCTATCGTCAACTTTCAGTTTGTTTCTGTTATGAACGCTGCCATCTTGTGGTGATGACGTCATTTGCAGTCAGTCTGTTCAGTAGTGATTGTGGAGTTGTGGTATCGAGGCCCCGCCCACACACACTCAACCATCCTGAGTCAGTCTCAGCTGTCAATCATGACGTCTCAGCCTGTTTTTATATTCTCAAATAACTGATTCAAACCAAACGGATCAGAAACACTTGAACAAA
Source organism: Hippoglossus hippoglossus (assembly GCF_009819705.1). Classification (NCBI taxonomy): domain Eukaryota; kingdom Metazoa; phylum Chordata; class Actinopteri; order Pleuronectiformes; family Pleuronectidae; genus Hippoglossus; species Hippoglossus hippoglossus. The sequence goes on along the minus strand of NC_047159.1, from coordinate 249,190 downwards.
CATCAGAGAGAGAAGAATGAACTGAAATCACAGAAACTTCTTTACAAACATTTATTTAACTTTTTTAGTTTGGTCCATGTCCCATCTGCTAACATGGAGGGTTATGATCTATACTCATCTCAGTTCCTCGGCGTCTGGCGCTGCTCGGTTGTCATGACGATAGTTTGTTAGGTGAAATAATTACTAAGTTTCAGACTTGTCAAAACTAAACGTAAACACTAATCGTTAGTTTTTCTTCCCATCGTTTCATCTGAAGAAAAAAAGTTTTATTTTGGACATTTTACAGACAAATCAATAACAACCTAAAACAACGGATACAAAGACGCAGTGACAGACGGACAGCTCGTTGCCGCAGGAACCTCCTCTGTTTTATTTAGTTGATGGTCGAGCTTCGGTGGTTATAGTTAATTTTTGTATTTTAATAAGAAAAAGGAAAAAAGTGATTTTATGTATTTGCATGCACTCCGGCCGTACGTTCCTTCTTCCGTATGTTTGAGCACTGTATAGTAGCTGTATAGTTCCTGTCCGACGTTTAGATCGCCCAGAGAGAGAGAGGACGAAAAACAACACGTGAATAATTTGATGTAATTACTGATATGATCCTTATTTTCTGAGTTCATTTGTTTTCATAAATAAACGTATAAACTGACCCAGTCCACTCTCATTCATACACACACACACCTACTGTACACATAAATACACACACACACACACACACCAACTGTACATTCAAATACACACAGTGAAATGTGTATTTTACTGATGAGGTCAGAGTTAACACATCACATGAATATTGTTATACATGTGAGCACCTGCGTGTTCACGTGTATCAGAATATTCATGTGTTGTGTGGGCGGAGCCTGTGTCAGCTGACTGATGATTCTAATTGATTATTGGACATCAGATCAAACTTCATCTTAAACGTCCTGACCTAAAATATCACGAGTATGAACTGGAACTTATTCAACTAAAAGTTTTAACATGTTCCAGAAGTTCAGAAAAGTTCCTGAAGAAAGAACGTGTAAAATAAAAATGATGAGTCAGTGTTCTGTCTACATGATGCTGCAGATCCTGGACCGTCCCTCGCCGTCCTCCAGGCCCCTCTTGTCCCGAACCAGCACGGCCTGGTTCCCGTAGCTGCTGTACCAGGTGGACTGGCTGCGGCTCAGGTAGGTGGAGGGAGGCGCCATCTCCAGCTGCTGCTGCTGCCAGATCATCAGGGACGTGTCCCGGTACCTCAGCCGAGAGAACGACTCCGACAGGGCCTTCTCTGCCAGGAGGGGCCGCCCAGGAGAACCAGGAGAACCAGGAGAAGCGGAGGAGTCGGGACCAGGTTCTCCTACAGCTGGAGGATCAAAGGCCGACATGATGGCGTCTGCTGGTTCCAGCTCAGATCAAGATCTACCTGAGTCATGATCCAGCAGCAGGTCAGAGGTCAAACTGGATCTAAACAGCTGCTCGTTCATCAGGTGACCGACCTTTGACCTTGACATGTGAAACCTTCAGATTGTCACAGAGCCTGTGACCGATAAAGCTTTGATCTTCACCTGTGACCGGGGCTAGTGTTTCCACACTCAGGGTGGTTAGTCCGGGTTATTATAGGCCAGGTTAGCTTTGCCCAGGTTAATGTATTCTGGGTTATCTTAGTCCAGATAAATTTAGACCAGGTTAATATATTCCGGGTTAGTTTAGTCCAGGTTATCTTAGTCCAGGTTAATTCATTCGGGGTTATCTTAGTCCGGGTTAACTTCAGGCTCAGGTGTTGAAGATCACAGAGAGAAGCTAACGGCTGTTAGCACCTGTAGCTTGCGTCCACTCTGCTGTAGGCTAACGGCTAATCCACGAGCTAATCCTGCTGTTAGCTCCGTTAGCTCCTGCTAGCTCCTGTTAGCCGAAGCTTTTACTAAATTGATGCGGTGGTGACGTCACTGTCGAACCGTTAAAACGTCAGAACACAAACGGTGACACACGAACGACCGTTAGCATCGTTAGCATCGTTAGCATCTGAAGCTGCTGCTGTTTCCAATAGCAACGGTGTGTCCGCAGTCCTGTCCGGGTAGGAACCGATGACCGGGGGACAAGGTTCCTGTGAGGGGAACCCGGGGCTGTTAGCATCTGTTAGCATCTGTTAGCATCGGTTAGCATCGGTTAGCATCGGTTAGCATCATCATCTTCTATCAGATAATCATAACTATATTTATTTGTCCCCGTGAGGAGGGCCAGCTCGGTCCGGGGATGTTTGACCCAGTGGAGGTGGTGGGACAGAGGACAGAGGACAACCAGCCCCCCCCTGCAGGACACCATCAGCACAAGAGCGATCCCCCCCAGTGTCTGAAGGTGGCGCTGGTCTTCCTGCAGCAGACTGGACCAGCAGCTCTGCTCCCAGTAAAACTCCCTGCACCCCCACTGGGGACTGAACTTTAACACTTCTCAACTTATTCACTGTTCTACATTCATTTGTAAGCAAGTCTGTGCAATATAAACAGTTATATCCATTCACTGTACATATGCTGACATAATATATTTCTGTACACTGTATAGACCGGTTTAATTACATATATATTTTTTCTATATATTGTTCTATATTGCTATTTCTTTATATTCCTTCACCCAAGTACTGGATGCTGCTTATGTGATGTCTTCTGCTGCTGTAACATTGCAAATTCCCCATTGACTAATAAAGGACTTTATCTTATCTTATAAGCACCTGTTCGAACAGCTTTTATAAATAAAGAAAACATTAAGTGAAAAACAAGACGACACAGAAACTTAAAGTTAACTTTAAAATCATGTTGTAAAAGTTGAGGATTAAAAAACATAGTTGAGATTTTGATTCAGATAAACTTATTAGTCAATCACATTTATATCATATTCACAAATCAGTTTGTCAGTTTGAATCAAGATTGAAGTGGAAATATGAAGAATAAAATCAACATTTTGACTGGAAGGAAAAACAACTTCTTCCTTAAGAAAGATAAATAGTTGAACTAGTTTAGAATTATTGTTTTCACCTTTAGTTTCTCTTCAATGGGATTTTATTTCACTTCAGTTTTCATCATCAGCTGTTTCCTCTTTCAGATGTTTGAATTTTTATTGCAAAGAGTTTCAGCTGATTCCAAAACTAAGAAATATAATTTTTTATGTTTTCACACATTCCTCATCACAAGCAGCGGAACTAATGATATACTTATACTAACCCCATACACACACTGCAGTAACTATACACACACACACACACACACACACACACACACATGCTGCAGTAACTATACACACACACACACACACACACACGCTGCAGTAACTATACACACACACACACACGCTGCAGTAACTATACACACACACGTACACACGCTGCAGTAACTATACACACACACACACACACACACGTACACACGCTGCAGTAACTATACACACACACACATACACACACACGTACACACGCTGCAGTAACTATACACACGTACACACGCTGCAGTAACTATACACACACACACGCTGCAGTAACTATACACACACACACGCTGCAGTAACTATACACACACACACACGCTGCAGTAACTATACACACACACGTACACACGCTGCAGTAAACACACACACACACACACACACACACGCTGCAGTAACTATACACACGCTGCAGTAACTATACACACATACACACGCTGCAGTAACTATACACACATACACATGCTGCAGTAACTATACACACACGTACACACAGTGCAGTATCTATACACACACACACACACGCTGCAGTAACTATACACACACGTACACACAGTGCAGTAACTATACACACACACACACACGCTGCAGTAACTATACACACACGTACACACAGTGCAGTAACTATACACACACACACACACGTACACACGCTGCAGTAACTATACACACACGTACACACAGTGCAGTAACTATGCACAGTATCTGTACAGACTCCACACATGGAAAGTGATTCACTGTCAAATCCAGCATCAGTTTAAAGAGACTGAAATAATTTGTACTTTTAGATTTTAGTTCAGAATCTCTGAACTTCTTATTGCAGCCAATCCTACGACCCGAGGGTCACATGACTCGCTTCACCTGTGATGATGAAGATGTGTGATCAGCTGATGTCATCACATGACGAGGACACGTTGAATCATTTCAAAAATATAAAAAGATTTATTAGAAAAACTTTATTTACACTTGACAGTTTCAGCAGGGACCAGCTGAGTCACATGACCTAACGCCTGAATCGGATTGGTCCACTACAACAGGACAGGGGGCGGGGCTTTGTGCCGTTTTCCCGGGTGTTCGTCGTCTTTGTCTCCTTCTCGTCCTCGTTTCCTCCCTGAGGTTGACTCCGCCTCCTGTAGAGGGAGGGGTCAGAGTGAGTCTTACCAACTGTGTGTGTGTGCGTGTGTGTGTGCGTGTGTGTGTGCGTGTGTGTGTGTGTGTGCGTGTGCGTGTGTGTGTACCATGGCAGCGGCAGCGAGGTCTCCAGCAGGGTACATCAGTCTGTGAGCGGTCGCCATCATCACATGATCCTAGAAACACCACAACTTCATGAGTCCACACCCACAAACTACATTTCCCACAATGCACCTGCCGTGCCCGTGGTAATGTAACTAATGTCATGTAGTAGTTAGTTACCTGTAACCAGGGATGAGACAGAGCTTCTTCTATCGTCATCCTGTCACTGGGATCAACAACCAGCAGCTTCCTCACCACATCCTTAGCTGTAACACACACACACACACACACACACACACACACACACACACACACACACACACACACACACACACACACACACACACACACACACACACACACACACACACACACACACACACACACACACACACACACACACACACAGCTGTAGTACTGCAGTAGTATTACTGTAGTACTGCAGGTTGTAGTAGTAGTTTTACCTTGGTCAGAGACTTGTCTCCACTTGGACTGAACCATCGTAAATTCTCCTCTGATGATCTGATCTGTGACCGAGTGACTGAACGTCTCATGGAACGGAGGATAACCCCCCAGACTGAGAGACAGGTAGAGGGGAGACAGGTAGAGGGGAGACAGGTAGAGGGGCGACAGGTAGAGGGGAGACAGGTAGAGGGGAGACAGGTAGAGGGGAGACAGGTGAAAACAGTGAAAACTCAAACCAATACAAATTATGAGAGACAGACAGACTGAGGGTGAGACAATGAGCCTACCAGACGAAGAGCAGGACTCCGAGGCTCCAGGCGTCGACAGCGAGACCATAACCTGTGGTGGACGCCTGAGTGAAGACCTCAGGAGCGAGATACGAGGGCGTCCCACACAATGTCCTCATCAACACCGTCTCCTCCAGGATCCTGGACTGGTTAAAGTCTGTCACCTGAGGGGGGCGCCACAGAGACATATACAGTATTTAAATATAAAGTATTGACTGTCCATCACTCTGTCCTCGACCTGACTGTCCATCCCTCTGTCCTCTGTCAATCACTCTGTCCACTTCCTGACTTTCCATCCCTCTGTCCTCTACCTGACTGTCCATCCCTCTGTCCATCACTCTGTCCTCTACCTGACTGTCCATCACTCTGTCCTCTACCTGACTGTCCATCCCTCTGTCCATCACTCTGTCCTCTACCTGACTGTCCATCCCTCTGTCCATCACTCTGTCCTCTACCTGACTGTCCATCACTCTGTCCTCTACCTGACTGTCCATCCCTCTGTCCATCACTCTGTCCTCTACCTGACTGTCCATCACTCTGTCCTCTACCTGACTGTCCATCCCTCTGTCCATCACTCTGTCCTCTACCTGACTGTCCATCACTCTGTCCTCTACCTGACTGTCCATCCCTCTGTCCATCACTCTGTCCTCTACCTGAGAGGAGCTGAGGCTCTTTGACACAGTTGACTCCTGCTGCCTTTAATCAGCCTGAGGACAAACCAAGACTCTGGAGACAGAAAAGACAAACTACTGTGATGAATTAGGTGCAAACACATAAAGACAGAAAACAAAACTTATAAAGACGCACTCTCCACCACCGCACTCACTCCCAGCATGCACTGCGACAGAGAGAGAGACAGGTTTGATATCATCCCAACACAGACTGAAGCTCCACCTCCTGGAAGAGACATCAACCAATCAGACTTTACCTTAATAAGACAGACGTCTTCCTGAGAGGACAGAAGGACGTTCTCTGGTTTCAGGTCCCTGTGGATGATCCCGTTACTGTGGAGGTACTACACACACACACGCGCACGCGCACACACACACACACACACGCACACACACACACACACGCACACACACACACACACTCTTACATTGTGCTGCAGACCAGGGGACCGCTGATGCGGCACCTTAGTAACCATAGCGACACAGCTGGACTCACCTGCACCGCTCGCAGCATCTGGTAGAAATAAAGTTTGGCGACAGATTCTTGAAGCTGCTGCTGAGACTTGATTCTGTGGAACAGTTCGCCGCCCTCCATCCTGAAAAAACACACTGTCAATAAAGTTTACTTTGAAAACAACTTTATCGAACACATCCCAACTCACAGCTCCAGCACGATGTAGAAGCTGTCGTCCGTCTGGTAGAAGTCCTCCGTCCTCATGAGACACGGCTGCAGGACAAGAGACGAGAGACGGATCCCCTTTAGAACAGTATGATTTAATATGAACCTTTATTTTGATTCATTATTACATAGACTTAATATTGAGGTTATTATTGGAGTTTTGTGAATGAATTGCATCTAGAAGCTGGTGCACGTAGACACGCCTCTTTTAAGCTGTTAATTTCTTCTTCGTTGGTGTCAGACTCACGTGGTCGATCCTCTGGAGAATCTCGATCTCTGTCTTTGCATTTCGTGTCGCCGTCTGTGATTGGACAAAAAAGGAACAGCATAGGTCACATGATCAAGGTTCCTATTTTTCATTGTCTCAGCAGCCTTGTTTGCAGTTCTCAGCCAATCAGAGCACACTCACCCCTTCAGACTTAAAGTTGTTCTTGTTGATTATTTTCACTGCAAATTTCTTACAGGTCGATCTCTCAAAGGCCAGTCTGACTTCACCACACACTCCCCTGACACACACACACACACAGACACACACACACACACACAGACACACAGTGTCACAGGGAGACATCATGTGACATCACAGTGGCGTGTAGCGTGTCAGACTCACGTTCCGATTCGTCGAGTGAACAGATATTTCTCCTGAAGTTCTTTAGGTAAAGTCGACTGATCATCAGACATGAGGTCAATGAAGACAAAGACTGGAGACAGACAGGTAGACAGACAGGTAGAGACAGACAGGAAAAGAGGACTTCATGAAAAATCCCTACAGGGTTGTACATATGGCTGCTGGAATTGCTGTAGCACCTGCAGGGGGCGCTGCAGGAGTTGATAATTAGTAGATGATAGGTTTTTATTAAATTGACATTAAGAATTGGTAGAGGCCCCCGGTGTCTCGTCCTGCAGCTGGACACAGACGGACTGAGACACCAGCTAATATTTACATGTGAGCACATTAACTTCTGACCTTTGTTACGTTGCTCAGCCAGAGCGAGGACAGCGTTGTTGACCAAAGGAAGCTTCTTGTTTTTACCAATCAGGTTCCCGTCCACAAACGTTCCGTTATTACTGTAGTCCTCCACAAAGACCTCACTGTCCTCCTGTGAGACAGACGGGCAGAGACACAGATAGACAGAGAGACAGGCAGAGATCAACAGTAGCAGCAGCATAAGCAGTTTTCAGACCTGAGCTCCAGGTCAAATCCAGAGACTCGTCTCCAGAGCTTCTCCAGAGTTTGTGTTTCACAGCTGAACAACACAGCAGCAGGTTTTCTGCACAGACTCGTTCACAGCATCAGATCCTCCTCCTGGTTCAGGTGAGAGGGGGGGGCAGCCGGGTGCAGCAGACAGAGACAGGAAGTGACGTGTTACCTCTGCTGCAGAGGTCATGTGATCATGTTGACATCACCTGACACCTTCAGCTCGGATCACCACAAACTCTCTTCACATCTTCGTCTGTGAGATTTGTTTTAGTTTCTTCATGTTTGTGTCCCGTGTTAGAAGCTCCCCCCCCCCCCCCCCCCCCCCACTCAGTGAATCAGTGGAGGATCCTCTGCTGTGTTCACACTGCTCCTGGATCTAGACTTTATACAGGAGCTCAGGAGGAGAAGAGAAACTGAGTGTGATCCTCCAGAGAAGATCCAGAGAACTGAGGAGCTCAGGTCTGAAGCAGCTGTTAGCATTAGCATCAGCAGTTATCTTACTCTGTAGATCCTAAAGTGTTTCTTGCTGTAGATTTTGAACTTTTTGGATCCTGGTTCTTCAGGGTCGTCAAGAACGTAGTTACACTTAGAGTCTCGTCCAAACAGGTACTGCTCCTCTATACAGTCTGTAAACAAACATAATATAGAACATAGAACTAATAACATTAGTACTCATAATAATATCATATTAGAACTATCATAAGTAGTAACATAATAGTTCTCATTTTAATACTAGGATTAGTAATAAGGCTAGTTTTATTCCCAGTATTGTGACTATGATTAGAACTAGCATAAACTTTAAACTGTGAGGAATAGCACCACTGCTAACAGAACTAGTTTCAGAATCCCCTCCATGCTTCCATGTGAGTTAGCAGGTTATAAAGTGAACTCACCGTGGCTCCTGAAACCTCGCGCCATGGGCAGCAGGCGGCCCCAGGGTTGTTGCTCGGGCTCCTCAGGGACAGACGCCAGGGGGACGGGTATGGTGTCCATGCTGCTCAGAGTCCCTGAGCTGCTGGATGACTGGCTGGCCGAGGCTGGTCCACTGGAACCACTTGAACCGGACTGAGTGGACTGGGCCTTGGACGGGGACTGTGTTGACTGGGCCTGGGACGGGGACTGGGTGGACTGGGTTGACTGGGTGGACTGGGACTGAGGCTGGTCCCCTTCATGTGGAACCTCCTCAGACATTCTGTCTCTCTGTAGATTAACATTAGAACAACACATTCGATTTTAGAGGCAACGTCATCGTTTCACTACATATATATATATATATATATATATATGTCTTCTCTCCTGTGTCTCTCCTGTGTCTATCTCTCCTGTCTTCTCTCCTGTGTCTCTCCTGTGTCTGTCTCTCCTGTGTCTGTCTCTCCTGTCTTCTCTCCTGTGTCTGTCTCTCCTGGTTCTCACCTGTGTCTCTGCTGTCTCTCTCCTGTGTCTCTGCTGTGTCTCTGCTGTGTCTCTCCTGTGTCTCTGCTGTGTCTCCTGTGTCTGTCTCTCCTGGTTCTCACCTGTGTCTCTGCTGTCTCTCTCCTGTGTCTCTCGTGTCTTTCTCTCCTGGTTCTCACCTGTCTGTCTCTCCGGTCCTCGCAGTGTCCTCGGGGTTTCACCGAACACCGGAAGTCCGAGGAAACGTGTTTCCTTGTACCGAATCCCACTTTCACGTCACGTGATGACGTCGGCCAATGAGAAGTCAGAGTATTGATCACATGATTTTGAATGTGCGTTAGTTTCCGGGTCTGAAGTTGAGAGACGGCGGGACCGGGAGGACGAGGGGATCGAGTATGTGACGGATCAGAGACGGTGTCCAATCAGAGAACGAGTCCTGCTGCGTCCTCATGTCCAGACACAGGAGCTGTAAGAACCTGATCATCTCAGACGGTGAGTGTGACGTCAGACAGGTCACATCTGTCCACTGATGGAGAGACAGAGGACAGAAGGTCGTCTTCTTCTTCTTCTGGTTTATTGGTGGTGGTCAAGGTGCATTACCTCCATCCACTGTGTTTCAACATCCTTCTTCTCCTTCTTCTTCTTCTTCTCCATTCGCCACTCTTGTATATTTGATGTCTCATATCATGTGACAGAGGGCTGATCCCATCAGAGGTCACCACTCTGTTAAATCTCCTCAGCTTGTTTCTTCTCAGATGAGGAGGTTAAGGCTGAGGAGCTCAACCCGTTCTCCTTCAAAGAGTTTCTACGATTGAAGAACCAGGACCAGGATCAGGATCAGGATCAGGACCAGGATCAGGACCAGGACCCGGATCAGGACCGGGACCAGGATCAGGACCGGGATCAGGATCAGGATCGGGACCAGGACCAGGACCAGGACCAGGAACACAGTGAGGTATGAAGACCACAGAGTCTCCATCAGATGAACAGTATCACTGACTGAGTCTGTGTCTGTAGTCCTGCAGCTCCTCAACCTTTGACCCTGATGTCCACAAACGTTTCCTCTCTGAGCCGTCGATGGCACCACAGGTAGTGACATCATCACAGAACTTAACCCCACTAACTAGTGACTAACCCTCAGTAACTAGGAACTAAACTAACATTCAACCAGGAACATGAATGATTCGTGTTCACTTTGAGTGACAGGTTAAACACCTCTCTGTCTGTCCAATCAGGAGGAAGACAAGGATTGGGGGGTGGGGCTTCCAGTGCGTGGCCAGCAGCTCCTCCCTTCTCTCAGAGGAGGAGACCAGGTGAGTAACGTCACAAGTTGTTCACGTGAACGTGAGCTGCACAACACACGTTTCTTCTGATGGTTTTGATAAATAAAAAGTCTGCTTTGGTTTCACAGCTACAGACTCACAGGCACTGGTCTGTTCGGACAAATAAATGAAAACAATTCTTTCCTTTCCAATATCTTGGTTTTATTACATATCATTGAGCTGACGCTTTAATCCAGAGCGACTCAATAAGAATCAACCGTGAGGAACAAACCAGAACGACAAGATTCAAGAAAGTACAATTTTCCTAAAGAAAGCCAAACTACAAAGTGCTTCATGGAAGTGTATAGTTCTTATTTAAAAATTTTTAACCAAGCTATAGTCTGAAGAGAAGTGTCTTCAGTCTGGAGGAAGATGTGTGGACTTTCTGTCCTGATGTCGATGTGGAGCTGGTTCCACCGTTTAGGAGCCAGGACAGGAAACAGTCCTGATGTTGTTGAGTGAGAGCTGTCCCTCGCAGTGAGGGAGCAGCTGATTGGTCGATGCAGAGCGGAGTGGACGGGCTGTGAGGTTTGACCATGTCCTGGATGTAGACTGGACCCGATCCGTTCACAGCACGGTACCAAATCTGTGCAGCGGTTCCCGGCCACAGAGCCACCGGGCCGCTAAC